>NC_134483.1:181178916-181248916 GCF_040206685.1 Ascaphus truei | reverse complement strand
GAGTAAATGTATACAATTGTCGAACACTGTATATATATATATACATATATATATACATATATATATATATACATACATATATACATATATATACATACATACATACATATATATATATACATACATACATATATATACATACATACATACATATACATACATACACATATACATACATATACATATATACATACATATATACATACATATATATACATATATACATACATATATATACATACATATATATACATACATATATATACATATATATATATATATATATATATATATACATACATATATATATATACATACATATATATACATATATATATATATATATATATATACATATATATATACATACATATATATACATACATACATACATACATACATATATATATATATACATACATATATATATATATATATATATACACATACATACATATATATATAGCCCGCTGGGAGAAACGCGTAGGGCCAGCTTGTTAAGCAGCAGTGAGGAGAGATACGCCGAGAAGCCCCTTATGATTTCCATTTGGAGTTCCGGAATTGAATCCCTGCACTGACAGACAGGAAATATCGCGAGAGCTGGGCCGCGTCACATGCAGCGTCACACGCCACGGCCGATCACGTGGTGCGGAACTCAGAGACACTGCAGAGAGGACTGATTCATCCACAGTGAGATACGAGTGCCTGCGATGAAGAGCACCTGAAACAGCAGCAGCAGATTGCCAGCAAGGAGAAGTTCCTGAAGTCCTAGCAGTTTACAGACAAGCCCTCCACAGCTACGTTCGTGAGTCCCTGAGAGGATTACAGGCTTATATTTATCTAATCAGTGTAAGCGCATATCTTACCAGCCTAATATCCACTCTGTATAGATATACTGCCCTATGATTCTCTTTTGTGTTTTTTCACAAATCCAGTCGCCCACAGGCTCGGGAAATTGGATTTGACCCCGTTGCAACCTCCTCATGGCTACCGAAGCAGCGCACGCGGTGCTCGCGGTGAAAAAAACAATTTTTTTTAGAAATCCAGCAGCCTGATTGGCTGACAGGACTTGGCGGGCTGCCAAGATTTTTTCCCCTCAAGGCCACGCATGCGCATCCTCTTCTTTTCCTGCCTGCTGTTTGAAGAGGTTAGTTGATGGTAGCGGGGTGTTCCCCCCCTTTCCCCGCTTCCCGCCCATCCCCGTGTCTGCCCGTGGGGCGAGAGGTGGTAGCGGGGGGTTTCCATACCTTCCCCCCCAGTCCCGCTCCCCCCCCCCCGGTCCCTGTGTCTGCCCGCTGTGTGGGAGGTGGTAGCGGGGTGCTTCTCCCCTTCTCCCACAGACTCCGGTTCCCCCCCCCCTGGTCCTCGTGTCAGTCCGCGGGGTGGGAGGTGGTAGCGGGGGGAGAGTGGTGGTGGAGCTCGGTCGCTACCTTCTCCCCCTCCCCCCGTGAGACACTGTGTGTGTGTATGAGAGAGACAGTGTGTGTGTATGAGAGAAAAAGACAGTGTGTGTGTACTGCACCGACACACTTTATTCGAGCAAATACCCAGTATGTACCTGGCAGATACCTGGAATGCGCCGCTCCTCACCTCTGACAAGCCCCATTGTGTTTGCCTTCCCAGCCTGGCTGACGGGCGGCTGATCTGTTAAATGATAATGATTAGGATTTAATAGGCTGCAATGCTTCGCGTGTCTACCAGATGGCATAAATTCATGAATTGTAATGCAGTATATATATATATATACTGTGCAGTATTGCAGCCAGCAGGAATAAAATGCTTCAATCCCTGCCTGGAAAATACCTCAATGCACTCGGGCAGAAAACAGTCACAAACCTCAATACACCCGGGTATGCCCGAATTCGTGGGACTAGCCGAGCTCGAATAAAGTGTGTCGCCAGTGTATGAGAGAGAGACAGTGTGTGTGTATGAGAGAGAGACAGTGTGTGTGTGTGTGTGTGTGTGTGTGTGTGTGTGTGTGTGTGTGTGTGTGTGTGTGTGTGTGTGTGTGTGTGTGTGTGTGTGTGTGTGTGTGTGTGTGACAGTGTGTGTATGAGAGAGAGAGAGACAGTGTGTGTGTATGAGAGAGAGACAGTGTGTGTGTATGAGAGAGAGAGACAGTGTGTGTGTGTGTGTGTGTGTGTGAGAGAGAGAGACAGTGTGTGTATTAGAGAGAGAGACAGTGTGTGTATTAGAGAGAGAGACAGTGTGTGTGTATGAGAGAGATAGAGAGTGTGTGTGTGTGTGTGTGTGTGTGTGTGTGTGTGTGTGTGTGTGTGTGTGTGTGTGTGTGTGTGTGTGTGTGTGTGTGTGTGTGTGACACCAGAAGTATCCCCGTCACCCCCCCACCTGTCTCTCGCCGCCCCCCCCCACCTCGTCTCTCACCCCCTCCGTCTCTCACCCCCTCCATCTCTCTCCCCATCTCTCTCTCACCCTCTCTCTGTCTCTCTCTCACTCTCTGTCTCAGAGAGAGGGTGAGAGACTGAGACAGAGAGAGGGTGGGAGACTGTCTCTCACCCTCTCTCTGTCTCAGTCTCTCACCCTCTCTCTGTCTCTGTCTCAGTCTCTCACCCTCTCTCTGTCTCTGTCTCAGTCTCTCACCCTCTCTCTGTCTCTGTCTCAGTCTCTCACCCTCTCTCTGTCTCTGTCTCAGTCTCTCACCCTCTCTCTGTCTCTGTCTCAGTCTCTCACCCTCTCTCTGTCTCTGTCTTAGTCTCTCACCCTCTCTCTCTGTCTCAGTCTCTCACCCTCTCTCTGTGTCTCTGTCTCTCACCCTCTCTCTGTGTCTCTGTCTCTCACCCTCTCTCTGTCTCTGTCTCTCACCCTCTCTCTGTCTCTCACCCTCTCTCTGTCTCTCACCCTCTCTCTGTCTCTCACCCTCTCTCTGTCTCTCACCCTCTCTCTGTCTCTCACCCTCTCTCTGTCTCTCACCCTCTCTCTGTCTCTCACCCTCTCTCTGTCTCTCACCCTCTCTCTGTCTCTCACCCTCTCTCTGTCTCTCACCCTCTCTCTGTCTCTCTGTCTCTCTGTCTCTCTGTCTCTCTGTCTCTCTGTCTCTCTGTCTCTCTGTCTCTCTGTCTCTCTGTCTCTCTGTCTCTCTGTCTCTCTGTCTCTCTGTCTCTCTGTCTCTGTCTCTGTCTCTGTCTCTCTCTCTCTGTCTCACACTCTCTCAGCCACACTCTTTCTGTCTCACACTCTCTCACACACAGTCTCTCTGTCTCACACTTTGGATCTGGATATTTTATTTACCCTGTATATCTTAACTGCCCTATACCTACACCAAAATAACCTATACTGCTTTCTTCCAGATCTGACCCTCAAGCTTCACACTGGAGACATCGGAATCCCCCTAACCCCGAAGACAGGTAGGGAACACCTGCCCTCCAACATATAACATTGCAGAAATGAGAGTACCTGGACATTGAGGGACTGCAGATCAGGTAAGATCACACATACACACACACACACACACACACACACATACAATACACGTAACAAGGACTAATTGTAGTATAATGTAATACAATAAATAAACTTATGTCAAAAACGAATGTTGTTCTTACTAGGAATATATTCAATTTATTTTATTTTATTTTTTTAGGGCGGGGCCGGGGTGGGACTAGGTGGAGAGTAGATTTTCTTTTGTTCGGCGAGTAGATTTTTGGGGGATTTGTCGACCACTATATATATATATATATATATATATATATATATATATATATATATATAAAATCAGCTTCAGATTTCATGACATTATGATTGTCTTCATCAAATTGGCATTATTCCTGTTATCAAAAACCAAGGGTCAAGTGTGTATATACAGTATATATACACACGACCCTGGGTTTTTAATTACAGGATTAAATGCCAATTTGATGAACACAATCATAATGTCATGAAATCTGAAGCTGATTTTTGCTTCTTATTTAAGTATTTATGTCATTTACAATAGTTGCTGCGCAATTGTTTCATTCACATTTGAGCTGAGTAAACGTGCGGAGCACTATACAGTACAACTTGTGACAACTACCTCAATGGCTTCCACCAATACTGCGGATTATTTGATGGTCTCCAACTACGATCTCCCAGGTGGCTACCTGGTTGTCAGGGTGTATGGCCAGATCCATCAGTGGTGTATCTGCCTGCACTGCTGTGTACCCGGAGGCCCTGTCGGCCTTGATGCGCGGTGCCTTCACAGTAGCAACTTTTATCTACTACCTGCCAGCCCTGTACCAGAGAATGTATGCGTGCCCTCCTCGAAAGCCTCCACACCAACCGGTGCAGCTCTATCCAGCTCGCCGGTCGCGGACGACTTTGGCCTGTATGCCCTAACCATCGTGCCCGGATGCTCCCGTGTCCGGTGCCAACACCACATTACCGCCAGGCCCTCATGCCCTATGATGTGGCCTCACCTGATCTATATGCCGTGGGCCCATACGCCCTGCTACCAATGGTCCCAGGACTCGGACCAGTGCCTACCGAGGATCCTGAGGGTGAGTGGACTGCCCCAGGGGTGTCGGTGGTGAGTCCCCAGGTGACCATGGAGCAGGAAGGATGGAAGGAGCGGTCACCTCACCAGTGATCAGGTAGGCGATGTCCCCAGATTCCTCCACAAGCATGTCCGGAACAGAGGAGTAATCTCCCTCGGTCGCAGGCCTCCTTCTGATGAACTGATTCACCCCGGCATCACGTTCTGGTGGAGGTGTCCCCACACATAGCTGAGAATGGCGTGCCCAGCTGTTCGGGACCTGTGGAGAAGGAAACGTCTTCTACCTGCTTCCTGCGCCCTTGTTCCAGGTCGGAGTCGTCCATCAGAAGGAGCCCTGCGACCGAGGGAGATGACGCCTCTTTTCCGGACCTGCCTGTGGAGGAATCCAGGGACATCGCCTACCTGATCACTGGTGAGGTGACCGTTCCTTCCATCTTCCAGGCTCCTGTGGCGGCCTACTTGGAAGAGGCGCCGAGTGAGGCCTCTTCCAGTGCGCCACAGGGTGACGAACTTCCAGTCCAAGGGGTTATTTGTAGCTACTAATAGGAAGCTTAGACAGTGTACATAAGAGCGACTTGGGGAGATCACGTCCCCCAGCCTATCAGTATTGAGAAAGCGCACAGGTGAAAACAATCGTCAGCAGAGGCTGACTAAGATATAAGCAGTATCACTCTGAGCTCATGCTAATTTTCAGCCATTAGACTCAAGTATTAAGGTTGGGATTTTGAGGTTAGTGGTTGAGAACACCACATATACAGATAGCTTTAGCAGCCAGTACTATTATCTAGGAATTTATTTCACTGTTAAAAGTGGCAAGGTAGCAGAGCTCAGCCTGCAAGATACTATCAATGCCTGTAACCGTTTAACAGGTGTGAGTGTCACAACTAGTGGTTAATAATACCACATAACATATTTAGTTTGTGCACTAATCCAGCGCTTCATCCGATATTACCTTTCAGGATTTTTATTATATGTTTATTTTAATTGACCAAGCTTTGCCTAGGTGTATATGCAACTGGATATTTGCTAGTTATTTGAGTCTTATATTAGATAAAACTTAGCAACAAAACAAGCTGCAACAATTACATATACTGTATATTTAAAGACTGTTTACAAACACTGCAAGTGAGCCAATTTGTTTGCTGGCACTTGTCAACAGTATAAATATATCAGGGTTTAGTAAATAACTATCAATTCAGATGGGAACTGTTGTTCACATCCACTATAGTTATAGTGGAAAGCGCTGATATGGATACATGTATCAGTTTTCAAACTGTTGGGTAATAACTATGACACTGATAGCAATCAGTCTGAACTTTGCCCGAATCTCAATGACGCATTAAGGCACTACCCGTGAATAGGGTGGCGTAACGTTAATACTATTGATCTCTTCATACTGACAATCTATGTCAGTGTTCACCAAAGGAGCGGAGTGAGCTAGCTTGTTAGCTGGCACCTGTTCATCATATAGCTCTATCAGGGTTTAACGCAGAGAAAAGAAAAAAGCAGCGCACTGCCAGGGAGCCAGGTGGTTAAAAAATACTTGAATTTATTTAACACATACACATCGCCCAAGAGGGTAGTGCCAACCTGCTACACGTTTCGGACGTGAAGTCCTTTAACAAGGAGTAACTATCAGGGTTTAACAACCAATTATCACTCTAGGTGGCCATTATTGTTCCCATCCACTATGACTATGACAGAATACGTAGATATGGGCATATGGATCGTTTTTTTAAACTGTTGGATAATCAATATGACCCTGATATCTACCAGTCTGAATTTTGCCAGATTCTAACTGACGTATTAAGGTACTATCCTCAAATAGGACGGAGTTACGTTTGTAATACGGATTTACTTATACTGCCAATTTAATCAGAGTTCACCTAAGGAGTGGAATATTGCACCACTACAATCAGCATACTATATATCTAGCCGACACAATCAATTTGGCAATTAGTTTGGTCTCGTGATTTAGTAGTTTGTTCTTTTTGTGCATACTTTATATTAGCTAAGATTTCCTTAAAGATTAATTAAAATGTTTCCATTCTACACACTACAGGATATTGAGTGCTAAACTAGCTGAGTTCTTTGTCATCTGTGTAAACTAATTGAAATTAAGCATCACAATTGGGCACAAATATGAAGCAATCAAAATAGATGAACATACAGATGCAGTGTCCGTTATTCGAACAGATTACGGAGCCGTTTTCATGTGCGCTGCTGTACTCCACGCTGTCAATCACGCGGTTGATTTGTTTGAATTTCATGGAACCAGAACACTAAAATGTCATTTTCAGCACTATATAAAAACGAGTCAACATGCGGTAATGACGCGCGATGACATGGTTATTCCGAGGTATACAACGCGTGATATGTTCGAATATCGGCTCCCCATCAATAAGCTTCTAAAAAGAGAAATCAAACTTTTAAAAAAATCTTAGAAAAAGGTATTTATACATTTGCATGCACACACATATATGGAATATATCATGAACAAATAAATATATTTATAATTAAACGCTTGAAACCAATACATGTGAAAATATTTAAAAAATCATAATTTTCACCTAGTGGACAAGCAATGAACATGAATGGTAAAAATATATGTGTATGTAACCCTCCCTGCCCGACTTATAGAGAGATTACATCATTGTACAGTGTTGGCTACTCAACGTGGGTTACCTTGACTCAGGGTGCTGGATATAGGCGGCTGGGCAATGAGGTAGCAATGAGGTAGCAATGAGGTAGCAAGGATGGAACTAATGGGCGCGGGGAACTTTTATTGTACAACATCAGTCTTTTATTCCTGTCCCCAGGCACAGGGACATTCCACACTCATGCAACAACATTGTACCATTTTTATAGTAGTTATACACAAATACTGTGTTTCTATAAATGCCCACTCTTAAAACTCAAATGGAGGTGTATTGACTTAGTTGCTCAGCAGGTGTGGAACCCGGACCCCCTTTGTTGCTTCAGAATAATCATTTGTATTATCCCGGTTGTAGGCACACAACTAGGCACATTACAGGGGTCCTGGCTGGTCCTTTGTAATTGGTTTAGGATTGACACAGAGAGGGGAATTTGATAGTAGATAGCTTCATGCAGGATACTTTCAAGGTATGTCAGCTCAGATTCACGCAGAATAACATAGGAAAGAGAAACGGACCATAGTATAGATCACAAAGTACAGTTTTTATCCAATCAAACAAGGTGTACAAACGTACTTACAATAAGTACTTGAAAGGTATTCACGTAGCAGTATCGTGAGACAGTAGAGGGCTTTTTTAGCGATGGTAAGCTGGCTGGCTGGATGTCTTCCCTTCACTTCCACCTCCCCGTCGCGGTATGGCGTCTGACGTCACTTCCGGCAACACGGGTGAAGACATCCGGTAGGGAGCAGGGAAGATGAGTCTCAGCCGATCGCTAGTGTAGACAGCAGGCACCTCACACGTCTTCACGTTCAGCAGGGCTGTAATGGACTAAAGGCTTGGCTCAACGCGTTTCGCTGTTCTCAAACAGCTTCCTTAGGAGCAGATGGTGTCCATTGAAAGTAGTGGCTGTTATATACTCAAGTTGATTGAGATTAATTAAAGGACTAGGCGTGTGTACTAATTGATCACATAGTTAACCCACAGGTTGTCACACAAGTGGCACATCACGCTGTGGTTCAAAAAGGACATTAAATTTCTAACATAAATAAGTTAATTTTATTATAAATCACATAGTAGAATATTACACTTAAATTAAAAAGTAGTTTTAAAATATATGTATCTGACGCTTGTAGTAAATAACGACGAAAATGGAAGAGAGAGAGAAAACAAAGGGTTAGTGGATCTAATTACAACAATATCATAAAATAGTATTATTTAAAACTAGTGATCATTTAAAAATAATGATCTTATAAAAAAATATTGATCTTTTAAAAAATAAATTAAAAAGGCATAAAGTGTATATAGTGCAATCAGGATAATTACATAAGTAGAAAGGTATACAATATGTGCAAAATCGCAGACAGTGGAGTGGAAAGCCACCAACGAGATAGACAGTGAAAGAAATACATTATCGCTGGGATTCTTAAAAAACAGATGGGGGGGGGAGAAGAGGTAGAGAAATTAGATCAAAAATGGAATAATTTCAAAATCCGCATTTAAGCCGTTTGGGATAAGTGTGTTCAATTTGTGAACCCAAAACATCTCTCTTTTGCTTAGATCTAGTTCTCTACTTCTTCCCCTCCAATGTTGTGGGACATTCTCTATTGCAGTAAATTTTTGGCCTCTGGGGTTAGAGTTATGGCATTTGGCAAAGGGCTTGGAGACACTATGTGTCAGAATTCCACGTCGTATATTGCTCAAATGTTCTAGGATCCTAGTCCGAATGGATCTTGTGGTTTTCCCCACATATTGTAGCCCACATGGGCATTGTAGAATGTAAATTACAAAGTCTGTATGACAGTTCATATATTGTTTAATTTTGAATGTTTCTTTGGTGTTATTGCAAATAAAGCTTTTTTTGTCTATTTGTTTGTATTCACATGCCTTACATGATGAGCAACCGTAGAAACCCTCTATCGTTTTCAACCACCCTTTGTCTTTGGAGACTATTTTCTTCAAGGCACTAGGTGCCACCCGGTTTTTTATATTCTGTGCTTTTTTATAGATAATTTTTGGGTACTCTGGAATTATCTCTTTAAGAAATGTATCTGCTTTAAGAACATGCCAGTGTTTATTAACAATCTTATTTATACTGCTCGCTTCTCTATTGTATGTGGTTAAAAAGGCTGTTTCGAAAATGTTACTATTATTTTTCACAACATTTTTTGGAACTAAAAGATCCTTTCTTTGTAATCGATTGGCCTTATCTAATGCTGTATCCAGTACAGTGTTTCTATAATTTTTTTCTAGGAAACGGTTCTCTAAAATCTTACATTGTTCCCTAAAAATATTATCGTCAGTACAATTCCGACGTAATCTTCTGTACTGACTGTACGGAACATTGTCCATCCATTGATGGTGGTGGCAGCTGGAACGCAAGATGAAATTATTACTATCCACGTTTTTAAAATGTGTTTTTGTTTTGACAGTGCCTTCTTCTATATAGATAACCAAATCTAAGTACTCCACAGAGGTTTTGCTTGTGGTAGATGTAAATTTAAGATTCATCGTATTTTTATTAAGATTAGATATAAAATAATCCAAACTCTCCTGATCGCCTTGCCAAATTAAAATGATATCATCAATGTAGCGCCGCCATAGGACCATACCTCCCCCCCCCCCCCCAGCATGCCGTCCGACCAGATGGTATGGTCTTCCCAAAATCCCATGAAGAGATTGGCATAACTGGGGGCAAATTTTGTTCCCATGGCTGTGCCACATTTCTGAATATAAAAAACATCATTAAATAAAAAGAAATTTTTTTCCAAGATAAAAGCAATGCTGTCTATTAAAAATTGGACTTGTGTTTCGTGTAACTCCTCATCTTTCTCTAGAAAATATTTGACTGCTTTACATCCTAAATCATGAGCAATTGAGGTATAAAGGGAAGTAACATCTATTGTTGCAAGTATATAGTCTTCTTTCCATTAAAAAGATTCTAATAGAAGTAAGATATCAGTGGTATCCTTAAGATATGATTTTAGTGTCTTAACATATCCTTGAAGAAAACTATCAATATATGCCGATAGATTTGAGGTAAGAGAATTAATGCCCGAAATTATAGGCCTACCCGGAGGGTTCGTTAAAGATTTGTGGATTTTTGGAAGTATACAAAATATAGGTATTTGTGGCGTTTTGTTTAACAGAAATTTGTATTCTTTTTCTGTCAGTATGCCTACATCTCTCCCTTTATCCAAATGTATTTGTAGATCAGTACTGAATTTTTTTGTAGGGTTCTTTGTTAAAACCTCATAAGTATTAGAGTCTCCTAAAAGGCGGTCAGTTTCTTTTAGATAGTCAGTTCTATTCATAATGACTATTCCTCCTCCTTTATCCGCCTGCTTAATTATTATATCAGTATTCTCTGTGATCTCATCTAAAGCATTCTTTTCCTCTTTTGTTATATTATTTCTAGTTTTAGACTTTGTATTCTTGGATAAAGTTTCAAAATCCTTAACAATTAAATCGTAAAAAACTTCCAAATGGTTCCCTTTGTAATAGGAACGATAAAAAGTTGATTTACTTTTAAGTGTGGTGTGTTTAAACTTCTCAGCTTCCATCTCAATCACCGGGTTTGTATTAACAATTCTGGATTCCACATTTTTGCTCAGAAAAAATCTCTTAACTCTTTCCTCAAATATCTATTGGCATCTAAAAATAGCTCAAAATTATTGGGTCCCACTGTGGGAGCAAAGGACAGTCCTTTTGATATTAAATTCAGCTGTGGAGTGGATAAAATCGTTGAACTAAGATTAAAAATGTTGTTACTCCCTTTGTGTTTTTCTTTATTTATTCTCTCTCTTTTCCTTCCTCTTCCCCGTTTTCCTCTCTGATGTTTTCTTTTCTGGGGTATGCATTGTCCTCCCTTTTGTCTAATAGAGGAGTATAGGGGTTTGATGATTCCCACATGCTTAGTGCTAAAAAAATCATCAGATCCAGTAGCTCCAATTGGAGAACGAGATCTACTGGTTTGATGTTGCCTACTGGGCTGGGGTCTATCTCTCTCCCTTCTTCTCTCTTCTCTCTCCCTTCTTAGCTCTCTATCTCTCTTCATTTCTTTATCTTTAAGATATTCTCTCTTTACGTTCTTTTTCCTGTGCTTCTCTAGCTTTCAGAAGTTCTTTCTCCCTTGCAGACTCTTTACTTTTGTAGTGTTCTCTATCTTTTGCAACTCTATCTTTATGTTCTTGTGTCTTCAATTCTCTTTCTCTCTGTTTTTCTCTCTCTCTCTGTCTCTCTCTATCTCTGCGTCTTTCACTCTCCAACCTATTTTCTCTTTCACGCTCTCTCTCTCTGAAATGTTCTTGCTCTTTTGTTTGTCCTCTATCTGAATACAGTATTTTATCAGCATTAGTTTTGTGATGTAAATAACTATTTTCTGTTGATTTCTGTGGTTCAGGGAATCTACGATCTTTAATGTCTTTTTGAGCTAAATTTGTTCTAGAATTATTAAGTGTAATATTATTTTCTCTACGATAAGAGGTATTAGAGTAGTTGGATTTATCATATTTTGAATCTGTCTTGTTGGAGTTATGATAACTCCAACAAGACAGATTCAAAATATGATAAATCCAACTACTCTAATACCTCTTATCGTAGAGAAAATAATATTACACTTAATAATTCTAGAACAAATTTAGCTCAAAAAGACATTAAAGATCGTAGATTCCCTGAACCACAGAAATCAACAGAAAATAGTTATTTACATCACAAAACTAATGCTGATAAAATACTGTATTCAGATAGAGGACAAACAAAAGAGCAAGAACATTTCAGAGAGAGAGAGCGTGAAAGAGAAAATAGGTTGGAGAGTGAAAGACGCAGAGATAGAGAGAGACAGAGAGAGAGAGAAAAACAGAGAGAAAGAGAATTGAAGACACAAGAACATAAAGATAGAGTTGCAAAAGATAGAGAACACTACAAAAGTAAAGAGTCTGCAAGGGAGAAAGAACTTCTGAAAGCTAGAGAAGCACAGGAAAAAGAACGTAAAGAGAGAATATCTTAAAGATAAAGAAATGAAGAGAGATAGAGAGCTAAGAAGGGAGAGAGAAGAGAGAAGAAGGGAGAGAGATAGACCCCAGCCTAGTAGGCAACATCAAACCAGTAGATCTCGTTCTCCAATTGGAGCTACTGGATCTGATGATTTTTTAGCACTAAGCATGTGGGAATCATCAAACCCCTATACTCCTCTATTAGACAAAAGGGAGGACAATGCATACCCCAGAAAAGAAAACATCAGAGAGGAAAACGGGGAAGAGGAAGGAAAAGAGAGAGAATAAATAAAGAAAAACACAAAGGGAGTAACAACATTTTTAATCTTAGTTCAACGATTTTATCCACTCCACAGCTGAATTTAATATCAAAAGAACTGTCCTTTGCTCCCACAGTGGGACCCAATAATTTTGAGCTATTTTTAGATGCCAATAGATATTTGAGGAAATTAACAGTTAAGAGATTTTTTCTGAGCAAAAATGTGGAATCCAGAATTGTTAATACAAACCCGGTGATTGAGATGGAAGCTGAGAAGTTTAAACACACCACACTTAAAAGTAAATCAACTTTTTATCGTTCCTATTACAAAGGGAACCATTTGGAAGTTTTTTACGATTTAATTGTTAAGGATTTTGAAACTTTATCCAAGAATACAAAGTCTAAAACTAGAAATAATATAACAAAAGAGGAAAAGAATGCTTTAGATGAGATCACAGAGAATACTGATATAATAATTAAGCAGGCGGATAAAGGAGGAGGAATAGTCATTATGAATAGAACTGACTATCTAAAAGAAACTGACCGCCTTTTAGGAGACTCTAATACTTATGAGGTTTTAACAAAGAACCCTACAAAAAAATTCAGTACTGATCTACAAATACATTTGGATAAAGGGAGAGATGTAGGCATACTGACAGAAAAAGAATACAAATTTCTGTTAAACAAAACGCCACAAATACCTATATTTTATATACTTCCAAAAATCCACAAATCTTTAACGAACCCTCCGGGTAGGCCTATAATTTCGGGCATTAATTCTCTTACCTCAAATCTATCGGCATATATTGATAGTTTTCTTCAAGGATATGTTAAGACACTAAAATCATATCTTAAGGATACCACTGATATCTTACTTCTATTAGAATCTTTTTAATGGAAAGAAGACTATATACTTGCAACAATAGATGTTACTTCCCTTTATACCTCAATTGCTCATGATTTAGGATGTAAAGCAGTCAAATATTTTCTAGAGAAAGATGAGGAGTTACACGAAACACAAGTCCAATTTTTAATAGACAGCATTGCTTTTATCTTGGAAAAAAATTTCTTTTTATTTAATGATGTTTTTTATATTCAGAAATGTGGCACAGCCATGGGAACAAAATTTGCCCCCAGTTATGCCAATCTCTTCATGGGATTTTGGGAAGACCATACCATCTGGTCGGACGGCATGCTGGGGGGGGGGGGAGGTATGGTCCTATGGCGGCGCTACATTGATGATATCATTTTAATTTGGCAAGGCGATCAGGAGAGTTTGGATTATTTTATATCTAATCTTAATAAAAATACGATGAATCTTAAATTTACATCTACCACAAGCAAAACCTCTGTGGAGTACTTAGATTTGGTTATCTATATAGAAGAAGGCACTGTCAAAACAAAAACACATTTTAAAAACGTGGATAGTAATAATTTCATCTTGCGTTCCAGCTGCCACCACCATCAATGGATGGACAATGTTCCGTACAGTCAGTACAGAAGATTACGTCGGAATTGTACTGACGATAATATTTTTAGGGAACAATGTAAGATTTTAGAGAACCGTTTCCTAGAAAAAAATTATAGAAACACTGTACTGGATACAGCATTAGATAAGGCCAATCGATTACAAAGAAAGGATCTTTTAGTTCCAAAAAATGTTGTGAAAAATAATAGTAACATTTTCGAAACAGCCTTTTTAACCACATACAATAGAGAAGCGAGCAGTATAAATAAGATTGTTAATAAACACTGGCATGTTCTTAAAGCAGATACATTTCTTAAAGAGATAATTCCAGAGTACCCAAAAATTATCTATAAAAAAGCACAGAATATAAAAAACCGGGTGGCACCTAGTGCCTTGAAGAAAATAGTCTCCAAAGACAAAGGGTGGTTGAAAACGATAGAGGGTTTCTACGGTTGCTCATCATGTAAGGCATGTGAATACAAACAAATAGACAAAAAAAGCTTTATTTGCAATAACACCAAAGAAACATTCAAAATTAAACAATATATGAACTGTCATACAGACTTTGTAATTTACATTCTACAATGCCCATGTGGGCTACAATATGTGGGGAAAACCACAAGATCCATTCGGACTAGGATCCTAGAACATTTGAGCAATATACGACGTGGAATTCTGACACATAGTGTCTCCAAGCCCTTTGCCAAATGCCATAACTCTAACCCCAGAGGCCTAAAATTTACTGCAATAGAGAATGTCCCACAACATTGGAGGGGAAGAAGTAGAGAACTAGATCTAAGCAAAAGAGAGATGTTTTGGGTTCACAAATTGAACACACTTATCCCAAACGGCTTAAATGCGGATTTTGAAATTATTCCATTTTTGATCTAATTTCTCTACCTCTTCTCCCCCCCCCATCTGTTTTTTAAGAATCCCAGCGATAATGTATTTCTTTCACTGTCTATCTCGTTGGTGGCTTTCCACTCCACTGTCTGTGATTTTGCACATATTGTATACCTTTCTACTTATGTAATTATCCTGATTGCACTATATACACTTTATGCCTTTTTAATTTATTTTTTAAAAGATCAATATTTTTTATAAGATCATTATTTTTAAAGGATCACTAGTTTTAAATAATCCTATTTTATGATATTGTTGTAATTAGATCCACTAACCCTTTGTTTTCTCTCTCTCTTCCATTTTCGTCGTTATTTACTACAAGCGTCAGATACATATATTTTAAAACTACTTTTTAATTTAAGTGTAATATTCTACTATGTGATTTATAATAAAATTAACTTATTTATGTTAGAAATTTAATGTCCTTTTTGAACCACAGCGTGATGTGCCACTTGTGTGACAACCTGTGGGTTAACTATGTGATCAATTAGTACACACGCCTAGTCCTTTAATTAATCTCAATCAACTTGAGTATATAACAGCCACTACTTTCAATGGACACCATCTGCTCCTGAGGAAGCTGTTTGAGAACAGCGAAACGCGTTGAGCCAAGCCTTTAGTCCATTACAGCCCTGCTGAACGTGAAGACGTGTGAGGTGCCTGCTGTCTACACTAGCGATCGGCTGAGACTCATCTTCCCTGCTCCCTACCGGATGTCATCACCGTGTTGCCGGAAGTGACGTCAGACGCCATACCGCGACGGGGAGGTGGAAGTGAAGAGAAGACATCCAGCCAGCCAGCTTACCATCGCTAAAAAAGCCCTCTACTGTCTCACGATACTGCTACGTGAATACCTTTCAAGTACTTATTGTAAGTACGTTTGTACACCTTGTTTGATTGGATAAAAACTGTACTTTGTGATCTATACTATGGTCCGTTTCTTTTTCCTATGTTATTCTGCGTGAATCTGAGCTGACATACCTTGAAAGTATCCTGCATGAAGCTATCTACTATCAAATTCCCCTCTCTGTGTCAATCCTAAACCTACATCCTTCTGACAGAGTCAGACCACTGCCTGCTTATATCTAACCTGCTGTAAGTAGGAATTGCATTAGAGCCAAGATTCACCCATTCCCCTATTGCTCTATTATACTGCACCATTATTGTATATATCTTTTATTTTTTGGGTGTGTTCCTGAGAATACCGCTCCCTCCCCCCCCCCCCCTGTGGATCAAGACTACTTCGTTAAGGAATCTGTACATATTCCTTGGAAGGTGGAGAAGTGTGTTTTTCTGGGATACACACCATTCTTAAGTATTGCATTTTGTTATTGCACTTAAATACATTAAGGTGTCTATTAGCGCCGGTACAAGTCATTTGGTTGCACTATGGTCCTTTGTAATTGACAATGGTACCTTTGGCCGGTTTGGGAACTGCCACTTCCATTTTTTGTACTAACATTTTTTTTTTTTAAACGATCGCATGTTTAAATACTCCAGTGTCTATTGATAATTTTCTTAATACAGATGTAAAAGAGGAAAAAAGCTGGTGCAAAAAGTGTTAATGCTAAATAAACAGAATTTGTGAAGTGCAGTGATTGGTTAAATCAAAAACACAAAGAAACCTCATACATATAAGGCAATTCTGCCTGACAACAAATCTGACCGAACAAGGTCAAAGCACAATACAAATACCAAATACGAACCGGCGCCTTCAGGTAAATCCATACAAATGTCCAATGGGCTTCCAAATGGGGGAATTAACTGGATTAAGAAGTACAATCCTGCACCTGCAAAGCGACTCAATAAATCCGCAGAGATGCGTCCCGTGATATGTGGGATTTAAACACAAAAGAAAATCATAGTGTAAACTGCTTCCACAAATACAAATAACATGCACACTCACCACATAAAATACAAAAAACAAACCATTACAAACATACACATAAGAAACAAAAAACAAACAAAAAAAAGCAGACAAGGCTAAAACAGTTAAGCTAATTTATTTAAAAAAATTAAAAGACAATAAAAATTGCTACAATTAGAAATAGTGTGATGCAGCTGGTCCGGTTAGAAAAAAAAACAGAATCCTACTCACAGAATATACAGAGTAATCAGGCAGATAACACTGAAGCAGGAAGAGTGTGGCTTTGTTCTCCATTTGCAGGGGGACATCTGCAGATGCACTCCGATGCTATCCGATGCTGTCCACACACTCCTAGAACCGGTACTCTGGTGCAGGGGGTGGACGCCGGGGAGAAGAGCCTCTTGCTGCTTGCTGTAGTAGAGTACCAAGACTGATATGCTGCCCTCGCTCGTTCCTTCAAATTAGCTATAAACTTTAACCCCACACATTTTGTGCGCTTCCGCGTCACTTCTTCAGGGGTTAATAGCAGTGTTAGAACCTACATGGTAATAATACCCGCGAGATCGCTGTGATTGGTCTAAAAATCAGCCATTCACTACTACTATGATTGCTGTGATTGCTCACAGAACTGTCCAATCGTGGCTAACACATGTGAACAGCCTACAATACAAAAACACTGTGATAGACCACATGCTGGGCTGCCAAGCCATATCTCAGATGTTAGAAACAGATACTAATATGACTCCAGCCCTTAAAGTATTTTTACTGGATAGTATTCAATATATTTTGACACACAATTATTTGTGTTTTAATTTCCAGTATTTCCTTCAGGTGTGTGGTATGGCCATGGGTACCAGGTTTGCACCGAGCTATACCAACTTGTTCATGGGCAGTTGGGAAGATGAGTACATCTGGAACAACTGCCCCTCGGTGCAAACCTGGTGCTCTGGCGCCGCTACATCGATGATGTGATTTTTGTTTGGTCTGGTAGTCAGGAACAGCTTGATACTTTTTTCCTTTATCTTAACAATAATAATAAAATTCTTACATTCACGTGTCATCACGACACACAATATATAGATTTTTTGGATTTGAGTATCTATGTAATTGATAATGTTATTCACACTAAAACATTTTTTAAATCTGTGCAGGCCAATAATTACTTGATGGCAGACAGACAGACATCATAATCCACAGTGGTTTAGGAACATACCTAGTAAAAAGATATCCTATGTGGCTCAACAATGTACCGTACGGAGAGTTTCGGCGACTTAGGCAAAACTGTTCAAACTGGAGGTTTTTGAGCAAGAAGCCGAAGTATTAAAAGGTCAATTTAGAGACAAAGATTATAAGCATGAGATTATATAGAATGCTTATGAGAAGTCCAAAACTGCAATAAGGTCTGATCTAATCAAATACAAAAACACGACGATGGTAGATGAATCAAACCATAGTGAGTTTGCATTATTTACACAATACAGCAATCAGGCGAATGGGATTAAAAAGATATTAACACGACACTGGGAAATGTTGACTCAAAATCCGGTTTTAAAAGACTTATTGCCAAAACAACCAAAAATGATATTTACTAGGCTAGAAATATAAAAAATCAATTAGCCCCTAGCCAAATAAAAAATGTAAATAGTAATTCAAATTGGTTAACATCAATGAAGAAGCCATTGGGCTTTTACAAATGCAATAGCTGTAGAATCAACACTACAATAACTGGTTGCATTAAAAAATTTGAATCCCATAATCGAGATCATAAATATAAGATCAAAGATTTCATTTCATGTGATTCTACTTTTCTAGTGTATATTATAATCTGTCCCTGTAATCAATATTATGTTGGAGGGACCAAAAGAAAATTAAAAACTCATATGGCTGAACATATCAGAATATCAGGATAGGGTTGGAAACTCATAGTGTCTCCAATCATTTAAAATTATGTCACAATTGATATTGATTTGTCCAAACAGAGATATCATGGTGGTGATAGGATTTTATCAATCAATAGGTTGGAAACAACCTGGATTTTTAAACTAAAGACATTAAGCGCCCCTAGGACTCAATTTGGAAATCTATTTCTATAATTCATCATTGAATCCATAATATTATTGGAGGTCGTGATGTTCATTTCTCTGACTCAGTTTAATTAACTGTATAATTAAGATAAATTATGTTATTCATAGTATTATAGATGTATATCCCATTATATGTATGTGTTGAGTTTTATGATTTGGATGGCTTTTTTCTGTTTATCTTAAATATTAGTAGGAAGTTGAATTTGATATTCAGAGTAGTATCTTGGTCAGTATCAAATGTACCAGCCTGGTTTGTTTGTCCGTTTTTTATTGTTGAGACAGGATAGAAATAGGGATAGGGTGAGCAGCTAAAACACATCCCCTGACGAAGCCGACAGGCCAAACTAGTAGGGTGGAGGATGTGGATGTGGAGTCATGTGAATAGCTCCCTGGAGGACTTGCAATCGTTAATACCGATAGACTGTGGACCTTCCTATGGAAATCTCACGAGACGTGAGTTTAATTCTCACATGACACGGAAGTGATCCGAGTGCACGGAGGCCCCTGAGGAGAAGGGCACGGGATGTCGCTTTGAACTGCTAAAGACCCTAGTGTGCCAGAGGAATCCTGTGTATGTCAAGAGACCTGGAAAGAAGAACGCACGACATTCTCTTGAGAGGCTAAGGAGAGTTGCAGTATTCGGTTCACGTGTGCACTATTACCCTGGCAGATATATCTTTTATGTGTTTTATAGTTCAATAAATTGTTTGTACATTCGTACACTCTTCTCTTTCCTTATCTAATATTTCTTCTGGGAGCCCAGCTGAGCCTATTTGGTCCAGTACTGTATATACATCGAATGCAAAGAGGAGTCTTTTCTGGTTGAGCCCTGTAGTTGTATCTCTGATGAGGAGCCTAGCTGAATCTGACAGAGTGGATTTCATCTAACAAGTGAAACAGCTAAGATCATACAATTTTGCCTGTATTCATTTGTTGTCTGGTAAGTGCAGTCATCCACAGCAGGACTTTGCCTTTTTATCACACAGAGTACATCAGGTTCTGTTTTTTCGATCTCTCCTGTGCGCTTGAGGTTCATTTTTTCCACACAATATTGACATTCTCTCTGGGTGAGGGGTTGGGGCTGGCTGCAAGGAGAGATAGATGTATTTACTTAGTTATTATAGGCAGTTGTTTTCATCTTGGTAAGAGTTAAGATTTTGCGCAGTTCTGTTCTTTTCCAATAATTACAAATATTCCATATCTTACCATTAAAATTTTGAATTGTATTCACTATTTCTATCTGATTTTTTAACTGACCTCTCCAACTATTTTTCATACTGTGTAACCTTTGACTTTTTAACACAAAACACCCCCCTCCACACCGTCCTAGGTCTGAATTAACATATTCACTCCCCTCCACAGGATCCTAGGCCTGAATTGATATATTTACCCCCCTCCACACTGTCCTAGGCCTGAATTAACATGTTCACTCCCCTCCACACTGTCCAGACCTTGGACAGTTGCCTGTGGGAGGAATCTGTCCCTTGATAGTAGTCAACCATGCCTATCTTCCTTAACCCATTAGAGTCAATGGGCAGTCTCATTATTTTCTAATTTCTGACATTACAATTGATAAATTATATTTACTCAGTAGTACAAAATTCTTTTTAACGATCTTGGTAATATGAATCATTCATCTGGGCATTTTGCCAATCTGGGCGTATTGCCAATTACAATTAAAAGTAAATATTTTGTTCTTCCTGTAAAAATAACAAAATATTATGTTTCTGTACATACCATTTTACAACTATTCATCTACTCTCTACACTGAGAACAAAAACTGTACATAAAACAAAAAATTATTTTTCCCTCGTTTCTCTAGATATATTTTTATTAACCTTATTCAATCTTAAATCATTTAATGCTACAGAGTGATATGATGTTTAACTCAATAATTATAGAGGAATTCACTCACGCAGTACCAACGCTGTTATTTTACTTCTGATATTAACCAAATAATGAAATATGATCACAAGGAAAAAACAAACAGTTTATAATTCACATTTCAATGGAGTATGTGAGCAATAATCCCACAATCTTGCACACAAAAAAACAAATATAACTTCATAAGACTTCATTTGTTATATTCTTTGACTTTTAACAGGTCTAAAATACATTTACAAGGCATTAAAAATGCATTAATTATAGCTAATGTTATTCTTAATATTACTTTGAATATGAAACTATAGAGAATTAAAAGTTAAAGTTTCATTGCAATTACATGTTTGTAAATAACAATGACAGTGTAGAGAGGGAGGGGTAGTTGGTTTATACTTCATGCTGTTGTAGACATAATGGCAGAGAGCTGTGATTCAATATAATCAAGTTCTAATTTAGCATTTGCACTGTATTTGCTTATTCCCCTGGCTGGCTCGCCATTGAAAATTATCAAATGTCACGCTTGTGCTCTCCTCACAAGCGCAGAGAGAAAGGGAAGGACCCAGTAGCGAGGTGGGGAGGCCGCAGGGGATACGAAGGGAGTTAGTTGCCGCCCAGCTGGGGATCAGCGCACGTAGTCACGTGACCGCGTCGCGCGCATGAGAATGCGCGACGCGTCCGGAGGTGCGGTGCCTACTCAGAGACATGAGTGATCCACCTGCATGTGCGCGCATGCTCTGTCAGCAGAGCGGGAGTGCGCGCGTTCTCAGGCACCAACGCGGGGCTTGCGGGAAGCCAACGCTTCAGCACGGGAGTCTGGAAACAGAAACCAGGAACATGGAACATGGGCATGGAGTCCAGAGCACAAGGTAACATCCAGAGAAGGATTGCTTCTTGGAGAACGTCCAGACTTCTTAAAGGCATAGTGACAGAACAGCAAGGTGCAGCGAAACTAAACATAACATAAGGGTTCTTAGTCTAATCCATTGGCCAAGGAATTATAAGCCTGCTACCACGTCAAGGTGAACCCTACTAAGCAGGTACCTACACTACCCGACGGTAAACTAACCTTAGTAGTATAAGAGTGACTTTCCCAGTCCTCCGGAATCCACAGGAGATAAGAAAGGTCCCAAGGAGGTCCAGACAGGAACAGTATGTGATGAGTACCAGCAGGCACCAGGGCTGGTAGCAAATGACTAAAAGCAAAGAGAAAGTCAAAGAGAGGCTTACTTCCTGTCAGGAGGAAGAGGGCAGGGTTTGCCAGAAAGCAAGATGGCGTTGCTTGCTTCAGAATCCTTAAAGACACAGGATCTTGACTCGCAGCTAGAGGGTGGCAATCAGAAGTAAACAGGTAAGGAAGGGACACGCCGCAGGGGGCGTGTTCCGCGCATCGTTACAGTACCCCCCTCTTAAGGATCGAACTACGAGCGATCCAAGAGTCTTAGGGGCAGCGATGCATAGGAAGGTAGGCTCGCAGCTAGAGGGCAGCGCCCGCCACACAGAGAATCAACAGGGAATTTTGACTCGCAGCTAGAGGGCGGCGCACGCCATACAGGGAGACATAAAGGAAACTAGGCAAGAGGGCAGCGCCCGCCACACAGGGAATCAACAGGGAATCTTGACTCGCAGCTAGAGGACGGCGCATGCCATACAGAGAGACATCAGAGAAACTAGGCATGGGTAGAGAATACGCCACAAGGGGGCGTGAAGTTGACTCGCAGCTGGAGGGCGGTGCACGCCGTCACGTGTACGCGCCATGCGTGAGAGAATGCGTGACGCGACCGGGGGTGGCCGGGCTCCGTGCTACGAGTAGGGAACCGCGGGTGCGTGCATGCTCTATAAGGAGAGCGGGAACTGAGATGCAGCAGGTAAGGAGGGAGCACGCCGCAGGGGGCGTGTTCCCCGATTCCTTACAGTATCCCCCCCTTCAGGATCGGACTCCGAACGATCCTTACTAGACTAGGGGGGACTATAGGATCTCCCAACGTTACAGGGGTACAGGAACGGGCCTCTGCATGGAGCTAGCAGCAGGCCTCAGGAACATGGACACGAACAGGGCATGGAACATGGAGACAGACGGGGCCACCTCTGGGGGTCCGTTTGTTTGGCCGAGCATAATGTCACGCTTGTGCTCTCCTCACAAGCGCAGAGAGAAATGGAAGGACCCAGTAGCGAGGTGGGGAGGCCGTAGGGGATACGAAGGGAGTTAGTTGCCGCGCAGCTGGGGATCGGTGCACGTAGTCACGTGAGAATGCGCGACACGTCCGAAGGTGCGGTGCCTACTTAGAGACATGAGTGATCCAGCTGCATGTGCGCGCATGCTCTGTCAGCAGAGCGGGAGTGCGCGCGTTCTCAGGCACCAATGCGGGGCTTGCGGGAAGCCAACGCTTCAGCACAGGAGTCTGGAAACAGAAACCAGGAACATGGAACATGGGCATGGAGTCCAGAGCACAAGGTAACATCCAGAGAAGGATTGCTTCTTGGAGAACGTCCAGACTTCTTAAAGGCATAGTGACAGAACAGCAAGGTGCAGCTAAACTAAACATAACATAAGGGTTCTTAGTCTAATCCATTGGCCAAGGAATTATAAGCCTGCTACCACGTCAACGTGAACCCTACTAAGCAGGTACCTACACTACCCGATGGTAAACTAACCTTAGTAGTATAAGAGTGACTTTCCCAGTCCTCCGGAATCCACAGGAGATAAGTAAAGGTCCCAAGGAGGTCCAGGCAGGAACAGTATGTGATGAGTACCAGCAGGCACCAGGGCTGGTAGCAAAAGACTAAAAGCAAAGAGAAAGTCAAAGAGAGGCTTACTTCCTGTCAGGAGGAAGAGGGCAGGGTTTGCCAGAAAGCAAGATGGCGTTGCTTGCTTCAGAATCCTTAAAGACACAGGATCTTGACTCGCAGCTAGAGGGTGGCGATCAGAAGTAAACAGGTAAGGAAGGGACACGCCGCAGGGGGCGTGTTCCACGCATCGTTACATCAAAGAAGAAAGTTCATCTTATTTGTATATATAAATCCTTGTGTATCCTTTCAGTAGAAGTAAAGTACCTGGACCAAGATCTCTTAGCAGTTCCTAATCTTTATTTGTAGAAACAATAAAATAATAAAACTTCAGATATGCAGGTAACAGGTGAAAACAGGCATTCGAGCTATGAGAAACTATATGCATTTGTTGATGGATAGTAAATTGTTCTGACGCATTTACTCTACAAAACAGCTTCATATAGTCATCTACCAATTAACCTATGCATGGCTTGTTAGTATGAAGCAATAAGAAGAAGCCATAATACACAATATTAGCAGAGCAACAAATTGTCCTTCATCAGTTTTCTAACAAAAGTCTGTCTGTGTTCCATAAACAATTCCCTTGTCCTTATCTTTTTTACAACGGACATATACAAAAAAAAATAGGGTGCAGAGGTAGAAAATTGGTACTAGCATATGAAAGGTCCTGGGTTCAATTCCTGAATGTGTATTATATAAAAATGTATGCATGTTAAAGTGTGTGTGTGTGTGTGTGTGTGTGTGTGTGTGTGTGTGTGTGTGTGTGTGTGTGTGTGTGTGTGTGTGTGTGTGTGTGTGTGTGTGTGTGTGTGTGTGTGTGTGTGTGTGTGTGGTGTGTGTGTCCGTTAGCAATAAAGCATTGAATGCTTAAAAAAATGGAGGTGTTTTAAAATCGGGAGCCGCGCTCAGGCCGCGTTATAGCAGATCGCGCTATAACGGGCTTGAGCTGTATGTATATATATGCAGAAAAAAAGGAAGAAAAGCGCCCGATCCTAGAGTGATATCAGTGTAAAAAAAATTTAAACTTTGGACATTTTACAAATTTAAGCTCACAAACATCCGAGTAATATGCACGTTGTATGAGTAAAACTCATGCCCCAACATGCTTTCTTAGAGGTGCTGCTCTGTTCGAATCCCTCTTGGATATCCTTCTCTCTGTTCCTCTCTTGTGGTGTCACTCTATGGAGTGTCCTCCGGCATCCACTGCTGTAAACGATGGTTCCTATGTATAAAAGTTCCTAGGTACTCTCAGCTAACCACAGCTCCTCTCTCCAGCGTTTGTAAGATACAAGCAACTGCTCACCACATAAACACGTGTCCCTACGCGTATAGCTAGTCATAATTTGTTACCAACCTATGAATATTATTATATTTGCCATTAATTAACCATCAAACAGGTTATCAGGTAGTTTTCATTGCACCCCTAGGTGCTGTCTCTAACTTTTCCCTATCCATCTATCTAAATATGTATCTATATGATAGATAGACGGACAGATAGATACGATAGATAGATGTGATAGATACGATAGCTACGATAGATTAGATCGATACGATAGGTTAGATTGATTAGATGGGTGCGATAGATTAGATAGATACGATAGATTAGATAGCTTAGATTGATACGATGGGTTAGATAGATACGATAGATTTGATAGTGAAGATTGATATGATGGATTAGATAGATTAGATAGATACAATACTGTAGATAGATACAATAGATAGCATTATCATCTTCAGACCTTGTCGATCCACTGCAGGATGAAAGCCTCCCCAATGATTTTCCAGGAACTGCTTTCGCAAACCGCTCTTCTCCACATTGCTTCAACAAATTTTCTGATTAAATTCTCCCATTTTAGTTTTGCTCACTGTCTTGGTATTATAATCTTTCTTGGAATCCAGTCGATTGCGATCTTTGTATCTTTGTCCAACGATGGTCATTTCTTATTTTAATATGTCCGGCCCAGTGCCATTTTTATTCCTTCCCCCTTGTGATGATATCACAGACTTTTGTTTGGTTTCGAACCCATTCATTTTTTTCCTGACTCTCTCCATACTTCTTTGCGTTACCTGAAGCTTCTGAATTATCTTTGCATTTAGGGTCCAAGTTTCACATCCATACGTGAGCACGGGCAGAATACACTATTGAAAATTGTCTTCTTGAGGAGGTTCCCTTGAAATATTGTCTTGTTTCTTCCAAATGCTCCCCATCCCATCTTCATTCTCCTATTGATGTCTTAGAGATACAGTATATAGAAACATGTATAAATATATACTGTATAAACAATTTTTTTCTGCTTTTGTTTTCTTTTTTCACAATTATATATTTTAAGTAGTATCATTCTCACTTGTTTGTTTCTGGATTTTGTATTTTTGTTGTAAAAATTCAATTATTTTATAAAAAAATAATGTAAAGCAAGGAAAGTGACATACAGGCATACCCCGCATTAACGTACGCAATGGGACCGGAGCATGTATGTAAAGCGAAAATGTACTTAAAGTGAAGCACTACCTTTTCCCCACTTATCGATGCATGTACTGTACTGCAATCGTCATATCCATGCATAACTGATGTAAATAAGGCATTTGTAACAGGCTCTATAGTCTCCCCGCTTGCGCACAGCTTCGGTACAGGTAGGGAGTCGGTATTGCTGTTCAGGATGTACTGACAGGCGCATTCGCGAGCTGCTGTTTGCCTATTGGGCGGTATGTCCTTACTCGCGGGTGTACTTAAAGTGAGTGTCCTTAAATCGGGGTATGCCTGTATTTTGTATAAATAAATAGCCAAAAGATGGCACTTTTCAAAACATGTTCTTGCAGCATACTGAGAGTTTTGCATTTGTACCTGATAAGTGGGCTCAATCATTATTTGTCTGTTAAATGACTCTGGTGAAGGTGAGTTAAGGTTCCATATTGTGCTGTAGAAGATCAGCAGTGATTCAGAGACCCATGTGCTGATAAAACTTTGTTTGGGGCATTCTATAAAACATGCTGAAAGTTAACAATGTCTGATTATTTTATCCAAAGCTGAAGTGTGTGAAGGCCCACACTGTTTTCTGCTTAAGCATGTATAGGCCTAAGCAGCCTCAGGTGGCAAGATTGGCACAGATAATAGGCTTTGTTGATTCTGCAAAATGAGGAATATACAGCTGATGATTTATTCATGAAGCGATCATACACAAAACAGCAGGAGCAGTTTGTTTAAAGTGTTGCTAACCATTCTGAGACAAATGTTGCGCACCGGGCAACTAAATTTAACAATTGAGCAAATTATCAGTGTTAGAGGGAATAAAACTGTATCTGATGCAAGGCATCAAGGGGCTGACAATTGTGTAGAGACATGTATGTGCCCGCACACACAGCTGTTAAGTAGCTATGCCACACTTAAATAAATAATGCTAATATAATTCAAATTTGCCTATAGCAAATGTCTTGATAAATATAGTTACAGAGTTTACCAATTTTTTTTTAAAGATTATTCTGTTCATGTATATTCATGAAACCCTTTCTTTCCCAGGTGGCTTTGCATTAATAAGGGATGAAGAATAAAGACCACTCAAATTAGAGAAACACAGGAGGACACTATTGGGGTGATTTGTTTGCAAAAATCAGAGAAACAGAGGAATATGTACAGATGCAGCAGACATTATTACCCCTGTTAACATGAAATAGTGAAAGCGATAACACAGTATGGGGCCTATGCAGAGAGCAGCGCTATTTCAAAACTAGCCATTTTTTGGCGAAAGTCGCGCAGAAAAATGCCAAAAATGGCGAGTAACGGAAAACGCGCCATTTTTTTTTTCGTTTTCAAAATCTCGCCGCGCGGCTGGCGAGATACTACATCTCGCCAGTCTGAAAAATATCCAAATTCAGAAAGGCGCGCTCGCCATCTAGCGGTTGTTTTTGGCGCGATTTTCGTCAATTTTCTCCGCCAACTAAAGTTGGCAAGAAGCCGGCTATAGGGGGGGAAAAAAATGCGCGATTTTTTTTTTCTCTCCCTTTCAGCTGCGCGAATCTCCTCCTTTACAATTCTCCACATGCAGTAATGCTAAAAATAGCGGATTTCGCCCATTTCTGCATATGGAGAATAAAACTCTCCATTAAAGCTACTTTTTCTGAAACTCTCCAATTTTTAAATTCGCTGCTCTCTGCATAGGCCCCTAAGTGTTGAATGTGTGAAGTAAATAACTCATGTGTTTCCATTGTTTTTAATGGCACTTGCTATAAAAATGTCAATAATACCATGGTAGCGTTATCGCATTGTGATGTGTTAATGGGAGCAATAACATCTGTTACATCTGTAAACCCATACAGACGTGACATACTACTAGACATAATACTGTACTAATAAGACATTCTGTTTTTTTAAATCAGATTACAACATGGTTAATGCATGGCTAAGAAAGTGGTGCAGGAAGGTGGGTTTGGGGTTTTTAGAGCACTGGGACTCCTTTTCTGAGATGTGCCATCTATATTCTAGGGACGGATTGCACCTCAATGAAGAGGGATCTTCTGTGCCTGGGGGGGAGAATGTTAAAAAGGTTAGAGGAGAGTTTAAACTAGGATGGAGGGGGGGAAATGAAACAGATAAACTAAATACAATAGAAGAGGAAACAAGGGGATTTGGAGGTAGAATGTGGACAAGTGCGAGTTTGACAAGCAGTGAGACACCAGTTGTACATAGAGATGATACTAGAAAACTTCTAAAGACTAAACCAAGTTGGCGCAGAAAAGGAAGGAGCAGATACAGTAAGATAATAGTACAGGCTGAAAAAAAAATGAAATGCATGCTTGCTAATGCAAGAAGCCTGACATATAAAATGGGGGAGCTTGAATTAATAGCTGCAAGGGAGCAGTATGATATCATAGGAATTACTGAAACATGGTGGGATGAGACTCATGACTGGACAGTTAATTTAGAGGGTTATTCCCTTTTTCGGAAGGATCAAGCAAATAGAATAGGAGGTGGAGTATGTTTATGTTAAACCGGATCTAAAGCCTATAATAAAGGAAGATGTTTATGAAGGGAATGATGAAAATGTAGAGACCTTATGGATAGAAATTAGCAGTGGAGGTAAAAGTATAAAGAAAATGTTTGATGGGATATGCTATAAACCACCAAATATCGGTGAGATTGAGGAAGCTAAAATACTTTTGCAAATGGAGAAGGCATAAAAACTGGGTCATGTGTGCATAATGGGTGATTTTAATTATCCAGGCATAGACTGGGGCAATGAGATTAGCATTACAACAAAAGGAAACAGGTTTTTGGTGGTGCTTAAAGACAATTATATGACCCAAATTATTGAGGAACCAACCCTGAGAGGGGCAATACTGGATTTGGTAATATCAAACAATGTAGAAGTAATAACATATATTCAAATCCTGGAACATTTGGGTAACAGTGACCATAACATGGTCTCATTTTAAATAAATTACCAAAAAACAGATTACTTGGTTTCAACAAAGACCTTAAACTTTAGAAAAGCAGATTTTAATAAACTGAGGGCTAATCTACAGTAAATTTAAGTACCTTAATAACAAAAAAAAATAGAAAAGAAAATATAGGACCCTTTCAGTGTGAGATAGGCAGGCAGATTATTGGAGATAAGAAAAAAACAGAGTTACTGTATTAAACAAATTCTTTGCCTCTGTGTTTACTAGGGAAGAATCCATTTCAATAGTAGTGAGTGCCGAAGGGGGAAGCCAAAACCTCCATATTAATGAACAATTGGTTAACTGAGGAAGAAGTTCATAAGCGGCTTGAAAAATTAAAGTAAATAAGGCACCTGGCCCCAATGGTATACATCCAAGTGTTCTCAAGGAGTTAAGTTCAGTAATAGCCAAACCATTAAATTTAATATTCAAGGACTCCATTTCCACAGGCTCACTACTGTACCTCAAGTGAAGTGAAACAACGGGTTCATCCGCCAAGGATCAATTTAAAGTATTAGAGAGGCTATTACTTACCGAAGGTAAACATTGGCTTGAGACGAAAACCCTACAAAGTTATTTAGATGTAGGCAGAATTCCAAGAGGTCTCAAATTCTTGAAAAGCCCTACCTTCGGTAAGGATAACCTTAACTTTATGCAAGAGTGGAACAGGATACAAGATGAGTGCTCTAATGATCTTATAAGATTAATAATTTACGAAAGGAATCGAGAAATTAAGGAACTTGAAAAGGAGATTCTTAAAGCAATTAAGGCACTAGAACCAATAGTATTAGACACTGATTGTTCAGAGATTGAACACGATCTTAAGGTAAAATTGGAGCATGAAGAAGATGAACTTCTTAAAACAAAACACAATAAGTTTTTAAGAGATAAAGTGGACTATCAACAGGGGAGGCAAAGGGACTGGGCCAAGAAAGATAGAGGGAAGGTAATAGGAAATGAATATATCCCCCACAAAAAAGGAAGAGGGGAGTCTGCACATTCAAGGAATAGGCAGCAAGAATATCATATGTATGGGCAGAGAAAAGGGAATAGGACACATAGAGATGAGCGAAATGAAAAAGACCAATTTCGCTCTAACTATGGGAATGGGTACTGTAACCCCAACTACAAAGGGAAAAACTATATTGAGGGCTTTAGATATGGCTCAAGACCACAGCTCCCCTATAAATCATATGAATATGAGAATAAAGAGTCCCATTCAAGATCAACTAGATACTCTCCCAGAAACTCCCCCAGACATTCACCTAAACGTTTAGCCGGACCTGAATCAAATACAGATTCACCTTCTTTTTTAGATCTAGTGAGAAGAAGACTAGAAAATAGGGTAACGACAGTATAAATCATACAGAATACCCCTCAGGAGAAAAGGAAAAAAAGGGTAATCTCAGACGAGGAACACGAGGAGGGACCAGAGCACAAAAGAAGAGAGTACTCTTGGGAAAGGACTCCGTAGCTAATAAAGGAGTTTTTAACCTCTCCTCTGTTATTTTGACTCAGGATCAATTGAACATACTTGGAAGGGGTTTGAGTTTTTCTAGAACATGTGGACCTAACTCCTTCCAACTGTTCAAAGATCTGCACAAATTTACCCGTAATATTACCCTGAAAAGGCATTTCCTTAAACAAGATAGGGATCTTATTTCCGACAAGGCTGCATTGGTTCCTACTAGTAATTCTGAATCGGAGTTGGTTATTCAGCATACATTATTCAAAACACAATCTAAATTTTACCCTGCACACTCCAAGGGCCATCACATCGACACATTTTTTAATATGGTTATTAATGATTTTAATATTTTATCACGTAATTTTAAACCAGGTGATATCAAACACAACCTCAGTTTTAAAGAGTCCCTAGCACTAAGAAGTTTAAAAGATGATAGGAGTCTTATTATTAGACAAGCAGACAAAGGGGGGGCGTAGTAGTACAGAACAGATGTGATTATGAGAAAGAAGCTTTAAGGCTCCTAAGTGATGCATCCTTCTACGCCAAGTTACCTAAAGACCCCACAGCAGAATATTTAAAAGAACTCAAGGCACTATTAGACAATGCAGCTGCTGCATTTATCATCACCACTACAGAACTTGTTTTTTTATTTTCCGAATTTCCTAGGATCCCAATTTTCAACCATCTGCCCAAGATGCATAAAGCACTGGTTGATCCACCTGGACGCCCAATAGTGTCAGGCATACAGTCTATGACCGCTAACCTCAGCCAATATGTGGATTTTTTTCTCCAGCCATACGTTGGCAAATTAACATCTTACCTAAAAGATTCAACTGCAGTTTTAAAATTATTCAATGGGTTTCAATGGAAAAATTCATATGTGTGGATTACATGTGATATAAAAGCCCTGTACACACACACCCCATCAGAAGGGGTTAGATGCTGTTAGTTCCTTTTTGGAATCAGATCTCCAGCTACACCCATTAAATAGGGAATTTATTTTGAAATCAATTGGCTTCATATTGAAGCACAATTATTTTCTGTTTCTCTCCACTTTCTACCTGCAGATTTGCGGAACTGCTATGGGGACTAGATTTGCCCCCAGTTTCGCAAATCTGTATGTGGGTAAGTGGGAGTCACATTTCATTGGGCCCGGTAAACCTCACCATGGGAATGTCGTAATATGGAGACGCTATATAGACGACATCCTATGTGTGTGGGATGGTGATCAAGAGTCAGCGAATACCTTTATAGCCTACTGCTGCGACACACTTTATTCGAGCAAATACCCAGTATGTACCTTGCAGATACCTGGAATGCGCCGCTCCTCACCTCTGACAAGCCCCGTTGCGTTTGCCTTCCCAGCCATGGTTCATGCCTGGCTGACGGGCGGCTGATCTGTTAAATGATAATGATTAGGATTTAATAGGCTGCAATGCTTCGCGTGTCTACCAGATGGCATAAATTCATGAATTGTAATGCAGTATATATATATATATATATATATATATATACTGTGCAGTATTGCAGCCAGCAGGAATAAAATGCTTCAATCCCTGCCTGGAAAATAACGCAATGCACTCGGGCAGAAAACAGTCACAAACCTCAATACACCCGAGTATACCCGAATTCGTGGGACTAGCCGAGCTCGAATAAAGTGTGTCGCCAGTGTACCTTAATGAAAATAACTACAATCTTGAGTTTTCACATAAAATTGATGCGGCTCAGATAGATTTCTTAGATCTGAGACTGACAGCACGAGTGGATGGCACCGTGGAGACAGTATCCACCTCTTTGAAGAAGGTCTCTAACAACTTACTGATGGCGAACAGTAATCATAAAAACACATGGAAGAGTAATATACCAGGGGGGCAATTTATTAGACTCAGACGAAACTGCAGTAGTTTAGAAGCTTTTAACGAACAGGCCAATAAACTGTCTTCTAGATTTAGAGAGAGAGGTTATCCTAAGGAACTACTTGAAAAAGAGATCATGAGGGTACGTAAAATGGATCGCAGTGATATGTTAATCCAAAAAGGGTCTAGGAAAGGAATTAAATCAGGACCTATGGCACAAGACGACACTATTAATGTGGCCTTTATTACTGATTTTAATTCTGTGCATAGGGATATGGAAAAAGTTTTTACTAAGCACTGGGGTATTTTGTGTAATGATCCCATTTTGGGGTGTCATTTAAATAACAAACCACGTTTTATTTATAGAAGAGCAAGAAATTTTAAGAACTTATTAGCACCAAGTGATGTCCATCAAAATTCTGACACTATCTCAGAGGAATTGGTTAGGCTCTAAACCTAAGGGTAATTTTATTTGCGGTAAATGTTCAGTTTGTAAACTTCAACATCCTGATAAATATAGGTTTCAGTCTAAGATTACTAATGAAGTTTTTAACATCGATGATTTTATTTTATGTACCACCACTCATATTGTGTATTTATTGGAGTATGCATGTGGTTACCAATATGTAGGTAGGACCAAACGCAGCCTTAAAGTCAGAATCCAAGAACATGTTAGAAACATTAAAAATGGTTTTGAGAAACATAGCGTGTCTAGGCACTTTCTGACTCACCATAACAGGGATCCCTCTAATCTTACTTTTAAGGGGATTCAACATATTCCAGTCAATAGGAGAGGCGGAGATAGAGTAAAAGTATTATCTGCGAGAGAGACATATTGGATACATAAACTAGATACTATGTCCCCGAAAGGGTTAAACGAGGATGTTGATATTTGGGCACTTTATTAACTGTTTTAGACCTTTTCACTTCCTTGCTGTATTCCACCATTGCATTTTATCTCCGCTCTTCCTAGTCTATATTTTGATCTGTATTTGCACTTGTCCATTTCATCTTACTAATATTGTGTTTCTTTTATTACAGAGCATTTTATGTATTTATGTAACTTTTTTAAGTGTTTTCATTGTTTTTTATTAGGATGTATTTTTAACAGAGTTGTCAATAAAGTTGTTGTTTTAAGAAAAAGTGCTCACATTTCCCTAGTCATTATGACTAAGCGAACAACCCAGAGGTGAAATTAATTCAATATTGATTGGTTAACCAATGGGGTTTGTTTGAGAGGTATATATAAGACCTCTGGGAAATGTCTAAACTATTCCCTGAAGAAGTAGTTATTACTACGAAACGCGTTGGAAGAACCTGATCTATGATCTATGTGCTTTATAGCATTGATTTTATTATCTGCATCATTTTGTGGAATATTTGTCCTGTGAAAGACTTTTTACACTCTTGCCGACGGATCGAAGGGTCGCGGACACAGTGACGTCATCACGTGGTGTCCCGTAACGAAGCAGTAGTGTGTCCAGCCGTGGTGAAGCCTGCAGCAAACAGACTTCCCTCTATGTGTGGCGGTTTCGAATAGGGAGCCCCAACAGCCACTTCTGGACACTACCAAACCCCTAGGGGTACCTTTGGGGGCTACCATCAGGAACGGAGCCCAGCTGGCCTGAAGGGCTAATCCCTATGGAGATGACGTCAGCATGAGAGGGATATTCTAGCAGAGTCCTGGTATACAGCTGCTGCTGAGAGTGCCCGCTGAGAGGAGCTACTACACCACTTCCACAACAGTTTCATCGAGTGGTAACCAGTGTGTTTACACACTCAATGCATATATAATCATACTTGATGTACGCAGTTTATATATAATTTTATTCAATATACACTTGTATTACCTACTTCACTATTTGCGTTGTGCGCTGTTTTTTGTTTCCATCACTACCTCAAGATTGGCGTAAAGCAGATGTGGTGCCTATATTTAAAAAGGGAGCTAGATCACAACCGGGTAATTACAGACCTGTAAGCCTGACTTCAATAGTGGGGAAACTACTTGAAAGTTTAATACGGGATAATATTCGGGAATACCTAATGGAAAACAAAATTATTAGTAATAGTCAGCATGGATTTATGAAGGATAGATCATGCCAAACTAACCTTATTTGTTTCTTTGAGGAGGTAAGTAGGAATTTAGACAGGGTAATGCAGTTTATGTGGTCTACTTGGATTTTGCAAACGCTTTTGATACGGTTCCACACGAGGTTGGTGTACAAAATAAAGTAAATAGGACTTAGTAATAATGTATACACATGGATTGAAAACTGGTTGAAGGATAAACAACAGAGGGTTGTCATAAATTGAACTTTTTCAGGTTTGGCTAAAGTCGTGAGTGGAGTACCTCAGGGATCGGTACTGAGATCCCTGCTTTTTAACTTGTTTATTAATGACCTTGTGGTTGGCATCGAGAGCAAAGTCTCCATCTTTACTGATGATACTAAATTTTGTAAGGTAGTAGAATCAGAGCAGGGTGTAATTTCTCTCCAGAAGGACTTGGAGAGACTGGAAACGTTCATTAGTTATAACTGACTTAAATGTAGTGTTATCTTTATGCAAATATTTACATGCAGAACAATTTCCGCATGCAAAATTACCAATGGGTTTGCTTAACCAAAGTTTATCTCTAGCATTATGAGAAAGAAAAAGGTCACTCGGAGCTAGTGTATTTTTAAGACTCCTAGCCTTTCTATAGATAAATGTAGGTGTTAATGAAATGTGCCTACTGCTTATTGGTTGCTTTGTGATTAACAATTAACCTATTGTAGTTCTTTAGAAGGTATTTAATGTGACCATTTGCTCACTGCTTTCATTCCCTGATGAAGTGCCTTTATAGTTGCTACGAAACTAGTTGGAATTATACTTTTATTGATCTACTAATACCCTTAGTATTCTATCACTTTGCTGGTTAAGTGAAGCTGCCGTGGGAGGAAGAGCTGACCCTGATCGGTGAGACTGTCCCTCTACCAGCTACCAGCTACTCCTAAACGGAGCTTGGGTCTTATCTACCTGGATTATGTGGAAGCCTAAAGGGAACCCTCCGCTTCTAAAGAGCCCAGCAGATGAAAGCACAGCCTGATATGACTGCAGATTCCTGACATTGGGTGATCCGCTGCAGCCTTCTCCTGTGTCCTGATACCTGAGTGGTAACAACTGTCATAGTTACAGTTACATGCCTGTTTTACCTTTATCTGATGTACGCAGAACCTTGAATTACTTTTTAATATAAATTGTTCATTCTTACTTCACCATGAGCGTTGTGCGCTGTTTTGTGTTTTGTTTTGTCTAGATTCAGGGTCTTGGACCACCCTATCACAGCAGCAGACGCTCCTTATTGGTAACCTAGTTACTTATACTCACTTGGGTATTAAGTGGTTAATGCATTTTATTTCATTTCACTCTGTTTATTCATTATAGTTGCGCACTTGTACTGTGTTTTTCTTTTGCTCCAGGGAAGAGCCCTGTTATGCCTCAAAGGGGCATTGATAGTGTATCTCACAAGAAGCCCATTCACATTGAAATAACGCTTCGCTTCTTCCATAATAGTTCTCCTTAAATTTGCAGGTACAGTATCCGCTTCTTGAATCTTATTGCCTTCATAATTTACTTTTGGCACCACATTGCAAAACTGATGTGGTGTTTAAAAATGTACATGAAAAAATTGTGGCAATTGTGCACCTATCCATCCTCTCCATTCTCTCCAAAAGAAGATCCATCTTGGCTTCCATTCTGCCTCTAGTTTGCTCGGTTGTGTTGCCAGGCATTTCCAAACCCCTAAAAACATCCAGCATGCGGATGACCGAGCTGGATCTGGTGCAAGATGTGATGGTGTCATCTGGTCGAGCATCGGCATGGCTGGGTGATGGAGGTGTACTTTATGTACAAGGGGCCAGTGTTATTTGCCTTGGGAGCATTCAGGACCTTTTCATTAGGCACCTTTGGGTTTGGCTTGGAAATAGCTGCCGCCAATCGCTTTCTCATGATTGAGACAGCAGCAGCAAGCAGGATCTTGTGTACGTAGAATCGGGATTGATCCATGGAAGAAAATGGAAGAATGCACAGTACAGTATCTGTACAAAAGTTCGTTCAGAAAGAGATCAGCGTATGGGAGGCTATTCAATTTGTGTCACATTTTATGCACAGTGTCCCTGATGGATTTTGTTGGTGGGTGTGGCCACGAGCTACAGGTGTCAAAAGTGGGTGTATAATTAACCTGTGCAGGTACACTATGGTACATGATAAATACACCATTACTTCTATTGACTAATAGCACATGGAATAGTTGTACATCAAATACACATCAATTATACTGAACATTGCTTGATTTCATTTCTAAAGCAGCGATGCCGAGGAAAGTGATTTCAAGGGAACTCAGCATGAGAATATAGGATATGTACAAGAGAGGACACGGAATTATACAGATCAAATGCTGGTTAGTTACTTCGGGCATCAATTTATCACATAGCTCTGTCTGCTATCATGACCATGGACAGATTAAAAGTGTAAAGCAGACTCACCCTGTCACAACAGAGTAAGTATTTTTTTTTTCTTGATGCAATTTTTTAATGCTTCATCCAGTGCCATCTAGTTATTCTGTGGAGTTATGAAATACATTTTGACTCATGCATTTCAAATGAGAAGTTTTTTTTTTTCTTGTCTTCGAAATTGTTTTGGGGCCTAAAAAATACACAGAGGCCTTCCAGCATAGAGACATTCTCTGGGATCTCTGGAACTGTTTGCTGATTTATCTACACACCCTGGACATCTTGACAGATCGTGGTTCCTTCATCTTTGAGATCGAGGGACTTCTGAATAAAGCACAGATACCGGATGGTGGTGATATAATCACGAAATGCTTTTATTTCTTGTACCCTAGTGAGTGTATTTTTTCCCCCTCCCTCCCCCTTCCTATCAATAAATATACGGTTTTATACTATGGGGCGTGCGCTCTCTCCTATCTCCTTTCTGCATATATATATATATATATTACAATTTTTAAATGCTTCATGCAGTAGTGCCATCAAGTTATTCTGTGGGGTTAGAAAAAACTTTTGACTCATGCATTTCAAGAAGTTTTTTTTTTCCTTTTTGTTTTTGAAATTAGTTTTGGGCCTAACAAATCATTCTCTTTTTCTTTAAACTATAGAATGGCAAAGAGGCTGGTGAAGGAAATAAGCTATTATAATGATGCGCGGTGTGCATCAACCATCAAGATAGTTCTGGAGAAGAGCAGCATCTGATAGCAGCATCAGGGTGATGAGACGCCAGTTGGGCTGGACATATGGACATGTCAAGTAAGTGTTTGGGAGGATCGGCCTTAGGTCCCTCTCCCCGTGACACCACTGGTGATGCGCCTCACGCTAACAGGATTATGCATAGGTGCCGTTCTACTGTTGTCAGGCAAAAGGACTCAACAAGGAGTTAACTCTGACAGCAGGATATCATCTCATCTTCCTCACCTGGGGTGCTCACTCCGCCTCCTGACGATCGAGTGGGTGGATGACATCATCACTTGCAGCCTTTCCTCTGACAGCCCTTTATATGGTCACCAATCCCTGCTCCAAATCAGCTGAGCATAGTAGTTCTTACCTGCGACAAAGTGCTACCCAGAAGCACCCAGCTTGAATTGTCCTGTTTTGCCTTGTGCAATCCTGCTTAACCTGTCTTGTCTCTTAGTACCATCGACCTCGGTTTGTACCTGGACCCCCGCCTTCTTCTATCCATGACCTTGGCTTGTACCTGGACTCCCACCATCTCTACTCCTGGACCTTGGCTACGACCACTCTTCCTCTTCAAGCCCAAACCACGGCGAGTATCAATACTATTCTACTTCTCCTACTCTGACCCAGCCACACGACTAAGAATCTGCACACTGGATGCAGTCTTGCAGCTGCAGGTTGGTGTATACTAAAATCCCCACCTCAGCCTCGCTGTTCTGTCCTGTTTGTGGTGAGCACCCATTACAGTGTTAGACTATAATACAGTACAGTATAATGCAATAGTGTTGTTCTTGGAAGTGGAATGCTGCTTGTTACAGGACTGCACAGAGCTGTACCCACTGTGGTGTACTGTAGCTCCTAGAGTGACAGAACAGGGTTTATGATTAAGTAGTGCAGTGATTGTACAGTACAGGTAAAGTGTTATAGGCAAAAGTGTGGTTTTACTATACCTGTAAACTTCTTCCTGGTCATTACAGAGCTTATCCTATGATAAGGGAGCCCAACAAGATTAAAAGAGTGGACCAAGAACGGGCATGGATCGATAGTGGTGAAACTTTTCAGGGTGTTATATTTTCTGATGAGACAACTTTAGCTCTAGAAAGATTTACTACTTTTGCATTCCGCAAAAAAAATCTCCTATCCCTGAAGTCGCGGCCTATCCACCCTCTGAAGATGCATGTCTGGGGTGCTATCTCTAGACATGGACCAGGATGCATAATGTTAAGTATTTTAATCATGTTTTCTTCTCTTGGTTCAAGAATCATGGATAAAGTGTTTTTCCAAGAGCAAATTGTCACCCGTATTGTTAAATACATTAGGCATGATTTCCCATATGGTGGTCACCGTTTTTTCCATGACAATGACCCAAAACATACCGACTCTATGCATATATTCTTGATAGCGGTATCAACTGTGTGAAAACTACGCCCAAGTAAGTGCTGCAGTGTACAGCAACGGTTTCTCGTTGTTTTTAACTGTATTGATCATTTCTATTATTTCGCCATTTTTATCCCTACCATTCCAGATCACCTGATTTGAACTCATAGAACTGGTGTGGCATGCACTGAAGGATCATCTAAGAAAGGTTGTTAAACTAGCCAACACGGAGGAACAAGTAAAAGGAATAAAGAGTTTCTGGAGAGACATACTCACTGTACAAAACGCAACAATTACATTAATTATATTAGTAGCATTTTGCCCATTCTCTTAGAGCATTATGGGAATGTGACCGGCATGTAGTAATGTACAGTACAGGTAAGAATGGCACTGACAGGAAGCAGGTGGTAGGTTGACGCTATGTATTGTACAATACTGTACAAGTAAAGGTTTTCTCTCTGTGTGCAGTTTAAATGTTAGCCTTAGGCTGCACTTATAGAGCTGGCATAAGCGGGCTACTGCTTGTAGTAGGTGGCTGACTCAGACTACAGTGCTGTCCTGTGCAAACTCCTATCCAGAAGGATTTCCTAAACTCTCTCTAGGAAAAGAGATTCCCAAACAAAGATACAGTAAGGGCTTTAATATTGTTCCATAACTATTGTGGTATATGATTAGGGGTTGGGAACTGGACAATGTCAGCCAGCCCGATAGATAGGGCCTGGAATGTTTAGCAAAATCTCCCTATGGGGAGTAGGTGTTCTTTTAATAAGGTTTTGCCTTAAAGGGACAGTGTGCCCAAATGTTTATTTGTGTTGGGGAGAAATAAAACCACTCAACATTTGGTCTAACCTGAAACTGCACTTGTGGACTATTGTCTGATCTTGCCTACAGGCCGTCCTGCCACAGTAGGCCTGACTAATTGCAATCAATTTCCTACATCATTGTGCTTCAGTCATTTGCTAAACCAATTGCCTCCAGGGCTGCCAAAAGAAATTCTGTCTCCCAGGACAAATAAAAGGAGAAGGCCCCCCCTAACCCCTCCATAGCGCACCTACCACAAAAAAAATTCAGCGCGCAACTTTTACTTAACTGTTTTCCTGTTATTGTAATATTGAAAAAAACATTACAATGCAATCTGTTTATTTTAATATTTTCAACAAAAGATAAAGAGGGGGGTTAAGTATGGGCCTTGGGGGTGGGGTTAAGTATAGGTCTTGGGGGTGGGGTTAAGTATAGGCCTTGGGGGTTAAGTACAGGCCTGGGGGGGTAGGTATGGGCATGGGGGGGTTAAGTATGGGACTTGGAGGGGTTTAAGTATGGACCTAAGAGGTAAAGTACTGTATGGGACTAAAATGAATAACAGTACCTCTTTTCAACCGGTTCACGGAGGGGGCTTCGATTGGTCCGCGAGCGGGGCTTTCAACTGGCCCACAGGGGGAGGCTTCAACCAGCCCGGAGGGGGGAACCTTCAACTGGCCCAAACTTCAACCAGCCAGGGAGGAGCCTTCAACCAAACCACAGGGTGGGCCTGTAGCCTTCTGTAACGGGCGACAGCAGAGGAGGAACCAGAACACCGGGAAGGTAGGGCTGGGGGGTTGGATGATTCACTTCATTAGGGCCGGGGAGGTTTGGAATGGGGAGGGAAGACACGTGGGGAGCCGGCAGCCTGAGTTAACAGGCTGCAGAGAAGGAACCAGAATGCCAGGAAGGTAGGGGTCGGGCGTGGGGCTGGTTGGATGCATGCTCAGATGCTCAGTTAGGGCCCGGTGGGAGGGTGTTGATTATGGGGAGCTGATGCCTTGGGTACAGCACGTGAGGGGGCCCACAGCCTGTACCCACAGTTGCCAGTAGCAGGGCCCGGGGGGAGACGGTTTGGGCGTGGGGTTTGGGGGGAGAGTTAGATAGGGGCCGGGAGGTTTTGAAGGGGGAAGGGAAGGCACGTGGGTGGGCTGCAACAGAGGAGGAACCTGCTCCAGACGACCCACGGTGGACATGATAGAATGCTAGGAAGGTAGGACTGGGGGGGGCGGGGGTTGTTGGTTATGAGGGGGCCTGCATGCACAGAAGCTGACGGTAGGCTCAGTTAGGAGGGGAGGGGTATGGAAAGATTCACAGGCGCTATATAAATAAAGACATACAATACAACACACAGAGGGACACAACACCCAACAGTACACACTGTACACACACAACAATACAAGGTAATACAGATACAGAAATTATTTACATGTGCATGTAGTTTGAATAAGCAGCAGCACAGTAGGGAGGATTCAAACATGTTTCTCCCGCCTATGCAGTTGCTTATATCCAACAAAAGACAGGGGTGCCCGATGCTACATCCAATTGACAAAACATATATGGTAATAAGTATAAAGTTAAATTCTTCAATAATAATATTTTCTTGGTTTAGTTAAACCCTTTGGCCAAAGCGTCATAAGCCTGCATACCAACATCAAGGTATAACCAAATTTGCAGGTCCTAATACTACACTGTGAACCTTTCCTTTTACCTCTGTATGAGGGGGAACAACCATACAGCAAAATGAAAAACTCTCAAGTTACAAAGGTGGGGAGGGGTGAGCTCTGGGAGCAGGGGCCACTTACCTCCAAGCAACTGTTGCCAGTTAGACATTGAATTAACACACACATTCCCAGCAAGCTCAAACCCCAACACCCACCACATCATATACTCTGTATGTATTTATTTATTTATTTCAAAAGGAGTGCTACTGAGCGTGGCAAATGTATATGTAGCCAGGTCCCCCTCTGAGTGTCGGCACCCCCCCTCCCTGACTCACCTCTGCAGCAGTCGGGATAGTGGCAGCCGGTTACAGGGTAGCGAGGGTGCGGGCTCTTGTGCGCACCACGCGCGTCTTCTGTGTGTAAATGGCGGATGCCGGTGGGGCAGCGATTGCACTGCTGAGGACTCCCGGCGGCTCCTGTTGCAGGGCGCCGCCATCTGCTTTTGGCTTGGGTATGCGCAGTGAGGGCAGTAGTTGCGGAAGCCCTCAGCTAGCTCACGCATGCACAGGAGGACTGGCGGTGGCCATTACATCGCGCAGGAGCAGTACACAAGTGCGCGAAGCTGCGGCCAATGAGGAGAGGCTATTAGCAGGGACTACAAGTCCATGAGCCTTAGGAGCGCACCACATGATGCCAGGGAGCCTATAGGGCTGCAGTAATTCCCTGCTTCCAGGGATAGATAGATTTCGCGCGCTGAGCCCACATTAGACGGTGCCTGGAAGAGCTAGTTATAAGATGTGTCTGTGCAGGGTCAGTGACACGCTGCACTAGGCCAGTAATTCCCCTAGGCCCCAGATAGGCCCTGAGACATATTACAGTTTGTGATTGCTTCAGGGACAGGCCCTAGCGTAGGGACCCTTCCCTATTATTGTTGCATAGTGATAGTTAGGGACACAACGGATGCTGCACTCCCAGAGAGAGAATAGCTTCAGGGTGGGATCATCCGTGACGGATCATCGCGCTGGTGAAGCCAGGACGTCGTGCAGGAAGTCGGTGGATCCTTTTAGAAGATATTCAAGGGCCCAGGTGCCATCGCACTGGGCAGGTATCGTTATAAACGTGCACCAACTATAATACAATCACACTAGTGGGCCGCGTGGTCACCACACACTTGGGGTTGGTTGTGGGATATTGGACACGGTGTGGAGAACACAGTGGAGGGTTGCGTCCTGCGTGACGCGTTGGCTAGTTGTACTCTTAGTGAGAAAGGGTATCTACTGCATTTATACATGTACAGTGATAAGCCTGACATTAAGTAAAGAGTTATAATTGTTTAATCCTGCCAAGTTATTTATTGGGTTGTGTCCTGTGATGGGCTCCTCCTGCTCTGTTGGGATCCCTCCCAGGTGGAGGCGCTGCATCAAGTGGTAGAGTTATATCGCCCCAGGCTCTCCGTGGCAGAGGCTCAGGCCCTGCGAGCCAACAGGTTTATACAGCATTATTATTATTATGTTACCATTGGGACACAGAACAGTCCCACCTGGGTATTGAGCAGCTTAATCTCACATTGTATATATTGTTTTATTATTATTCTTCACTATGGGTTGGTGAAAGATATTGGTTGATCATATATTTAAAGTTTATTCACTTTGCACTTGTACTTTATTTTATTATATATTTATTTATTATCACTATATTATCACTTTAGAAGCGCCCAGTCCACCCCCCTTTTTCTTGATTATACAGCATTAGTAGTCTCTGTGTTCAGGGGGAAACAGTGCTACATATACAACAAAAGACAGGGGAGCCCAATGCTACCGATGTGGTGGGTGTTGGGGTTTGAGCTTGCTTGGAATGTGTGTGTTAATTCAATTTCTAACTGGCTTAGTCTAATATTTGTAAACTGTCCATGACAGTGCTACTGATTAGAACCAGCACCAAAAATAATCTTGCCTCGGTTACTAACGTTAAATATTTTGAAATACGGCTTGACTCCAACTTAACATTTGGTTTGCATATTGCAAAACTGACACCGAGAATCAATTGCAAACTGAATGTACAGTCCTTTATAGAAAAAAATCATGCATGAGCACATAATTCCAATTATTGACTATAGAGATATAGGGGCCTATTCACTAAAGGCAGGAAAGTCAATCCGCGCTCATGCTTCCTAGAAGGGATCTTGAAGTAGATCAACTCTCCCCTCTTGCTGCTACTGTGATGTGGAGGCACCCCTCCTCCACTGGTAACTTCCGTAGGAAGACTCCGACGTCAGAAGATAATGAAAAAGACACAGAAGCGCACCAAGGGTTAAGGAAGATGTATTAAACAATTGATATAATAAAAAGTAGAAACTTACACATCATAATAAAAATGTCCAGTAGCGGTCAGTACATGAATGGTGGATCCAGGGGGATGGGTAGGCGCAGGAGGTATTGCCTGATGTTTGCAGTCCAGTCCCGCGCGCTGGGGCTAGCTTGCCCGGCAAGGCTCAGATCTTTCTTCCGGGTTGCGGCTGTCGCAGGACCCGTATGGAGCAGCCCTTCGATCGCCTGTGTACTTCACGTCCCACTCGAGCAGGTAAAACCAGCTCAAAGCTTCGTAAGAAGCTGGGACTGGTACAACCAAACGTCTGGACACCAACAAGTACTGTATATACTCCGCAATGCGTTTCACACTATTCAGTGCTTCATCATGCTGTATAGAGACACCTATGGGGGGGCCTTTTATGCAGACACTCCGATCCAATTACCCAATTAATTAATTAAATTAAATAACTAGATGTAAGCAAGCTGGAAGTGTATGTAAACACTTACCTAAGGAAATTGGATGATTACTAGTGTGTGTATAAATCCACAACACAAAGGTACCATATATAAATCAATTTAGAGGAGTGTTAAAGTCCCATACTGCTGAAGGCTGTCCCTGTAGGTGTTAAAAACATGCTTAATCATACATAAATAGTATCATTAAGTCACAATTAATACCATAGTTAAAATAAAAGGTAAAAAATAATAAATAAATAAAAAATAAGGGATTGAATGTAGGGAAATAAAAAATAAGTGGGGTGGTGAAATCCCAGGAAAGAAGGGAAAAGGTGGGAAAGGAGGGGGGAGGGAAAAAAGGGGGGGGGGAAACAGGGGGGAGAAGGGGGGGAGGAGGGGGGAAACAGAAAGGGATAGGAGAAAGGATGAGGGGTAAGGGAAATATAAAGATGGGAGAAGGGAGGGGGAGGGGGGGAAAGAGAAAGGGGGGATGGAGAGATAGGGGGGGGAAAGAAAGAGAGAGAGGGGGGGAAAGGGGGGAGGGGGAGGAGAGGGGAAAGAAAAGAAGAAAGGTAGAGGGGGGGAAAGAATAGAGGAAGGCGGGGGGAAGGGATAAGAAGAAACAAAAGGGAAAACCCAGAAGTGAGAGGGAAAAAGGGGGGGGAGGAGGGGAGGGGGATGAGGAGGGGGAGGAGGGGAGGGAGAGTGGGGGAGGGGGAAAAGAAACCTTTATTGGGGGAGGGAAGAACCTTGAGGAAATAATACAAAGAATGACGCAACCAAAATCCCAATTATCTTAAAAAAGGTGTCAGTTCAACATAGTCATTGAGACCCCATGGGTTTTTCGACTGTAGTGTAAAGATCCAAAACTGCTCTCTTTTGGCAATTTGTAGGTCCCTATCTCCTGCCCTCACGTCACCCATAATCCTCTCAATCCCCATATAATGTACACCCACTGTACTACAATTGTGTACATCTTTAAAATGAGCTAATAAAAGTGAGTAAGGGGTTTGGAGGTAGCTTCTAATTTAGGGATATTGGAAATGTTGCGTAAGTGCTCCATAATGCGTATTTTTAAATTGCGCTTGGTTCTGCCCACGTATTGCAGTCCACAGCTGCATTGCAGAATGTACACTACATACGTGGACAGACAATCAACGTAGTTGGAGATTTTGTATTCAAGCCCTGTGACAAATGATTTAAAGGATTTGTTAGTTAACATTCTTGTGCAAATCTTGCATTTGGTGCATCTATAATTACCAACCACTCCCAATGTGTCCCTCAAATCCTTTTTCCTAGATTTATCAGTGCCCTTTAATAAACTAGGGGCAAGGATAGTTTTTAGGGTTTGTGCCCTTTTAAAAACAATGGGTGTTTTTTTGGTAAGAAATTCTTTTAAAATGGGATCCATAAGTAGGATATGCCAATGTTTTGACAAAATCCCTTTTATAGATTTGTGTGATTGATTAAATTTGGTGACAAAAAAAAGGTGTTTCTTGTTTGGCTTTGATGGTATTGGACTCTGTGGTATTTACATCAATAGCTGGTTGACCGATAAGGATATTTTGTTTCTTTTTCATGATCTCTTGTTTTTTCTTATTCTTTTTTAATAGAGATTCTCTATTTTTGTTCAACGCTATACGGTAGGATTCAGAGATAAGCTCCTCTTGATAGCCCTTTTGTCTAAAGCGCTCTATGAGTACCTTGGACAGTTCCTTAAATGTATCAATGTTTGCACAGTTTCTTCTAATGCGAAGAAACTGGCTGTAACGAATATTAGTGATACATTTCTTCTCATGTCCGCTCTCAGGGTGTAAATAAGAGTTGACATTTGTTTCTTTAAAGAAGGTTTTAGTTAAGAGTGAATCCCACTGATTGTAAATAGTCAGATCTAGAAAGGTTATCTGGTCCTTCTGGATATCACTGGTAAAGGTGAGGTTAAAGTTGTTAGCGTTGATTTTATCAACAAAGCTGTCAAATGACACCTTGTCACCGTCCCAGATGACCAGAATATCATCGATGTATCTTCTAATCCGAAAGGGCTGTTTTGCACAAACCCTTCCTTACAATTGAAAATGCTTTGCTTCAAGTCGATAAGTACCTCTATGGGCATCCTTAGTGTAAGCTGTTCCATAGGCTTCCTGTACATATGCTTAATGTTTATTACTCTGTGTAATGAACTCTAATGGTCCCTGTCAAATTATAATTACATGTTGTTGCAAAAAGAGGTGTCACAATCATTTAAAGCTCAGTTATTCCCAAGGCAGTCAATATGTAGTTTATTTAGTTCTTCCCAATAGTAATTTGGTAAACATCCTAAAATAAAATTTTTTATACAATTGCCTATAAAATCATCTAGAATAATTAGAAAGGGCTGTTTAGCACAAACCCTTCCTTGCAGCGGATAATGAATTGCATATATCCATAAGTTCCTATACAGGCATCTATAGTCTAAGATGTTCCTTAGACCTCCTATATACACACTTAATGTTTATTACTTGGTATAATGTACTCTAATAGTTCCTATAATCATTTTAAAACTCGGTCCTCGCCATAACGATCAATATAAAGTTTATTGATTCCTTATCAATTAAAATTTCATAAACATCCTAAAATGACATCCTTATACAATTGCCTATAAAATCATCTATATTATTCCTACCTTAACAATTGTAAACTGTATGGTCTAATTCAAAACCTATTGTCACACATTCTGATATTGTGTACATATAAATAAATATAAATATTTTAAGATCACTTTTTAAAAACTTTCCCAAAAAACCTTTCCTCTAAATTATTTAAAAAATGTTTTATTAAAAATTTCCTAGGCATTCTGTTATACCCAAAAAGGCAATAAAAACATTTTATGTCTGAAAAAAAGAGGAGGAACAAGGGAACAAATAAGTATAGTGTATAAAACTTAATTCCTCAATGGTAAAATGAGACCTGTAGTATGATCAATGTGCAAACAGTCAACAACACGGTCAGGGCGTATATATTTACAATGCTGTGTCCAAGTGTGCTCATATGAATGCTGCAAAGTCTAAATCGACATTCAGGAAAGTTGGGGATAAAGTCTTTAGGCGGTAAATCCAGAACGTCTCCCTTTGCTGGAGACGTCTCAGTCTGTCGCCCCCCCTCCAGTTTTCAGTGACCAACTCTAGTCCTCTATAGCGTAATCTTGATGGGTCCCCCCCATGGTTTTGGATAAAATGTAGAGGTACACTATGGGTGGTCAGGCCTCTCCTTATATTCCCTACGTGCTCCAGTATGCGGACCCTCAGACTTCTTGAGGTCCGGCCAACATACTGGAGTCCGCATGGGCACTCGAGCAGATATAAATTGTAGAACATCATTTGTAGTATAAGTTGTTTAGTTTTAAAAATTTCCTTGGTTACGTTTGACCAAAAATGTAGTTTATCTGTCAGTGCGTGTTTACATGCTTTACATTCAGAGCATTTGAAAAAACCTACTGGTTTTGGTAGCCAATTCCTATTCTCATTTTTTGTTTCCTTTCTGTAAACACTGGGCACTAACTTATTCTTGATATTCTCAGCTTTTTTAAAAACAACGCGTGGTGCCTCTGGAAGGTGGTCTCTCAATAACGTGTCCTTCCGCAAAACATGCCAGTGTTTTTTTTAAATATTGCTAATCTTGTGGGCTTTAGTATTGTATTTAGTTATAAAAGGCACCACATAACTTGCATTGTCTTGTTTTTCTTTAGGAGTCATTACTTGTTCCTTGCTTAGCTGTAGTGCTTTGGAATGGGCTCGTTCGATCACGTCTGATTTATAGTGCCTTTCCTCAAACCTCGTTTTTAAGATATCTGCTTGTTCTTTGAAAACATTCAGCTCTGTGCAATTACACCTGATTCGTCTAAATTGTCCATATGGTATGTTGTTTAACCATCTATGGTGGTGGCAACTATTATTTAGCAGAAAGTTATTAGCATCAACTTCCTTGAAATAGGTCTTTGTTTTTATGGTTTTGTTTTCAACATAAATAGTTAGATCAAGGAAGTTGATGCTCTCAGTGCTCATCTCTGATGTGAAGCTTAAATTCACACTGTTCTCATTAATATAGTTCAGGAAGAGTTCTAGGTCCTCTTTGTTCCCTTCCCAGATGATGAGCACATCATCGATGTACCTCCTCCATAGGACCAGGTTTGCTACATATGGGTTGCCAGACCAAATATTGGTCTCTCCCCAGTGAGCCATAAAGGTGTACGCATAGCTTGGAGCAAACCTGGTCCCCATAGCTGTCCCACATTTATGCAGGAACATAGACCTGTCGAACCAAAACAGATTGTGTGTCAAGATGAACCCAATTCCATCTAGCAGGAAACGCTTTTGTACATGTGGGATCGAAAGATCATTCTCTAGGGCAAAGGCTACTGCTGCACAACCGTCCTCATGTTTTATTGACGTATATAATTACGTGACATCACAGGTTGCCATTATATAGTTCTCCTGTCACTGTACTGTTGAAAGAACGTTTAAAACCTGCAGTGTATCCTTCAGGTACGATTTGGCACTAATGGCATATTTTTGTAGCTATATGTCCACGTACTCTGAAAAGTTTTGAGTTAGAGACCCAATACCCGAGATAATGGGCCTCCCCGGTGGCTTTAAGCGATTCTTGTGGATCTTGGGCAGAAAATAGAACAGCTAGTGTCCTATTACCTCCTAGAGTCTCAACGGATTCTCGGTGATGTAACGACATATGAGAAACTTAAAAAGGACCCCTCAAAAGCTTATCACGAGGAGTTGAGATCAATTTTGAGTGAAGCAAGAAATATAGGAATCTTGGGAGAAAAATAATTCACCTATCTGTTTAAATCAGAACCAGTTAAACCGGTGTTCCATTATTGTTTATGTGAGTTCTCTTTCTTTGTATTTTATCAATAAATGCCATTTTTTAAACCTATACTGAGATCGTGCCTCACTTGTCCCCCTTTCACTGCGGAACCGGGGAGAGACACTCTCTGACTTCAAGCAACTGGGGAGGGAGTTCCTGTTGAAGTACTGCTTGAGGGCAATCCCCCACGTCCGGTCTTATAATTTGGATGGGTTGAGTAAACCCCAAAGACACCTAACCTCCACCATTACTCACACTGGGCCGTGTGAGTACATATGTAATAACATATTGCATATACCCTATTGTTTTTTATATATCTGCATTTGGAGGAGTCAGGACTCATCCTTAAAAGATACCTATTTTTATTTTTGCTTACACAAGGCCGTGTAAGTATATCATTATGCTCTAAACTTGGCCCCCTATCCACGATATCAGAACGTTGTCAGCTTTATACCGTTTGCATTTGTATTGTGTATTTTCCTAATCCCATGCTCCCCCATTTTTCTGTTTTTTCATGTTTCTATAAGGGCTCTGGATTATCCCTACTCTGGGGTTGATGCAGACGGGATCTAAGGGTTGTCTCTAAGTACCTAAAAGAGACCAAATTCTGTTGGCTGTACTGTTTCATTGTAAGCAATATTTTCTGAGACTCAAGGTAAGCGCCTGGTTTTTTCTTGGTTTTTGTTACCCTAGAACATGGTCCCTAGAACTTGGACTCAGCAACTAGGTTTTAAACCAGGCTCCTGTACTGTATTATAAAACCCAATTGCAGAACTTGCTGGTGGGGCAAAAAAATCTCATAGAGTTAACATTAACACTCCATAACACACCGCCTTTATGTACAAACGCGTACCAGCAAATCATACACGATTTGCGGGTAAAAATAACAGTACTCCCAGTATAACCGGTCAGCAACATTTTACATAATTTTTAACCCTCTCTGCCCCCAAACATCCACCCTTAACCTCCCGTTCCCAAAGTCCCGGTTCTGCAGCAAAGTCCCGGTCCGGCAACAATTTCTTATGGGGACCCTAACCACATATGACATCCCTAGCTTATCCCAAGCCTGCAGGTGACAGCATAAGGGGAACAGAGTTACAAGGAAAAACTCACAGCTCTTTACACACGGTTGTTAGGGGCAGCCAGACAGGCTTCACCTTTATTATTAAAGCTGGCTACTCTTACCATCACCTCTCCCTTCCCCTTCCCCAAGCCCACCCCTGCAGGGCACTCCCCTTCCACAGCCCCCTCTACTGGGCCTTCCCCATGGCTGCTCTACTGATGCCTCTCCTGCCTTGCTGGCCGACATCCATATGAATGGGGGAATTCCCCAGGCTCACATTCTGTGGGCCTCCACCGGTCCTGCAGGCCCATCCGTGGGCCCCACGGATGCCCACTATGTTCACAGGCCCAGTACCCCCTTTTAACTCCTTCCCAGGCCCAGTATTCCATTTTGCCTCCTCCCCATACCCAGTATCCCCTTTAAAGCCCCTCCCCAGGCCCAGTATCTCCTTTTACCCCTTCCCCAGGCCCAGTACCCTCCAGGCCAGTACCCCCGACCCAGAACCCCCTCCCCAGGCCCAGTACCCTCTCTTACCCTATTCGCAGGCCCAGTACCTTCTCCCCAGACAAGTATCCCCCTTTACCCCCTCCCAAGGCCCAGTACCCCTTCCCCAGGCCCAGTATACCCTTTGACTCCCTCCCCAGGTCCAGAACCCCCTTTGACCCCATCCCCAGGCCCATTACTACCTTTTACCCCTCCCCTCCCTTTTAGCCCCTCTTCAAGCCCAGTATCCCTTTTTACCCCCACCCCAGGCCCAGTACCCTCCTTTACCCCTACCCAGGCCCAGTACCCACTTTTTCCCCCCAACACCAGGCCCAGTATGCCCTTATAACACCATCCATATGCCTAGCACCCCCTATATCTGCTCTCCCAGGCCCAGTAACTCTTTATACACCCTCCCCAGGGCAGTACCCCCTACATGCCTAGTACCCCCTTATAATTCCCTCCCCAGGCCCAGTACCCCATTATACCTCTTTCCCCAGGCCCAGTACCCCTTCCCCCTACTGGACCTCCTTATACCCTAACCCAACGAATCCCCGTATACTCCCCCCACGAATCCTCCTTATAGCTGCCCCCAGTCAATTACCATGTTATAACCCCCCCCATGTCCATAGTCCTTATAATCCCCCCAAAGATCCACTACCTCATAATAATATTCCCCCCCCCCCCAGGTTTATTACCTCCTTATAATACCCCCAGGTTTATTACCTCCTTATAATTCCCTACCCCAGACCCCAGGTCCATAAACCCCTTATAAACTCCTCCCCTCCGTGGCCAATACCTCTTTATAATCCCCCCCGCCAAGGTCCATTACATTTTTATAATCCCCCCCTGGTCCATTTTACTTCCTTACAATCTCTCCCCCATGTCCATTACCTCTTTATAACCCCCCCCCCCAATTCATTACCGCCGTATAATCCCTCCTCTCCCCCCAGCTTCATTACCCCCTTATAATTCCCCCCAACTTCATTACCTCTTTATAATCGCCCCAAGTTCCATTACTGTTTATAATCTCCGCCTATGTCTATTACCTCCTCATAATACACCCCCCCCCCCCACACACACACAAACACACACACACGTCTCGGAGTCCATTACCTCCTTATATTCCCCCCCCTCCAGGTCCATTTTACCTCCTTATAATCCCCCCCTTCCAGGTCCATTTTACCTCCTTATAATACCCCCCAAAATGTATTACCTCCATATAATCCCGCCAGGTACATTACCCCCTTATAATTCCCCCCACCCGTTTTTATTACCTAGTATTGAATCCGGGGGCATCCGTAGCTGAAATTAATATGTGGGTCAGAGACCCACGGAGACCCTGATTCAATCCTATGCAGTAAAAAATACGTGATATGCACATTGTGATTCCGATCTCGCCACCCTTTTGATTGTGAGAAAAGAATACAAGTTTTTACAGTACAAAATGCATCTCGAAGTTTAGTGAATGGCAGTTTCTGGCAAAAAATTTGAGTTTGGGTATTTTTTCAGCTACGCAGTACTTCTTATAGCCAGAGTGTTATACTGTAGCTCGTTAAAAAGTCGTTTTAGTGTGATATTGCCATGTCATCATTGAAGCTTTGTAAATAGCTACACATGCAATATCGCTTGATAAGGGCACTTAACCAGCATTAATATACTTATTGAAGTTTAGTGAATAGGCCCCATAGTGTATGGTACAGCACCCCAAATTTACCTTGGCAAACTTGACATTCTATATAACTCAATATGCCATTTTGTCTTACTATGTAACTTCAACACCCACCATTTTGATATGTTAACTGAATGTGGTTGCCTATCCCTTTAGTCTAGACGCAATGTGCATCTTTCCTGTCTCACCTTCAAGTACTTTCTGGACAAGATACCCAATGTATTTGAACAGGCTTTTTATCCACTACTGTACACAGCACTTACTGTATCTCCTTAGATCTGCCTCCAGGAACCTGCTTATACAGTAGTCCTATGGTTCAATAAAGAATCTGGTCACTGTTCTTTCTTGTATCGATCACCCCTTTTCTGGAGCAATTTAACCAAGTCCCTCAAATCTGCTTCCTGTCTATGTTCCTTCAAGACTTTGTCTGTTTCCCATTTTATACATGCTTGTAACTGTAAATTGTAATGTTGTGAACTTTATTTTCTGCCCAGAACATACTTGAAAACGAGAGATTTTTTTTTTCCTGGTAAAATGTTTTATAAATGTAGCCTGGCTTCCTTCTTACCTCCTGTATGGGAGGGGGAGCTGCCGGACTACCAGGGCGCCACCGGAGCTCCGTGCGAGCGGCTCCATCATGATGTTCGCGATTGCGCAAAGACAATGTATCGCGCATGCGGTGGCCATTACAGGGAGTACCGCACGGGACTACATGTCCCATAGTGATCCAGGATCTCCCATCTACCCTGGTCTGGCCTGAGACTAGGAAGTTACCACCATGCACCAACAACTCTACTCAGGTGTAACGTTACTCCACACACACTCTTTTGGTGGGCCTTGGTCTGTTGACACCAGGGTGGATAGGTGCCCAGGCATCCTCAGTACTTTGGGGTAACCCCACCGGGATGGTGAACATTGTGTCGGGTCGGTGTATTGTGGGGACGTTGTGTTGGGGGTACTACTGTTACTAGTAATGTGTGTTAGTAAACAGTTATAGACCTGTGTGTGTGTGTGTGTATTGTTTATCCTTGTATTGGTTCCTGTGAGGGGTTATCCTGCATACGTTGGGATCCCTCTTCGGGTGGAGGCGCTGTACCGAGAAGGGCGAGAGCTCACCCCAGGCTCCCAGTGGTGGAGGCTTATGCCTCCTTTGAGCCCAAGGTAAAGTCAGCACGCGTAGTTCCCATTGTCATAAGGAAATGGGGCTACATAAATAAATAAAGTGACGGTGGGTTGACACTCGGAATCGAACCCCCACTTTAAAGTCTATGGGGGTCATGCACTAAGCTCCGTTATGTCACTTTTAGAGCGCAAAGTGCTCTTAGAATGTGCTTTTGCGCTAACCCCGATGCACTAAGCAATGCAAACAGGCACTTTGCGCTCTAAAAATGACTTTTTTCCATAATTTTTTCTAAGTCCAACTTTGCTCGTTCGCAACCCTGTTTGCGTTAAATTCTGCCCTTAAGCGGGATGCACTAAGCAACGCAACCTTAGCGTAAGTGAAAGTTGCGTTGATCAGAACACGCCAGGTTAGACTAGACGCAAAAAAAGCTGGACTTGCTTATTGCTTTTCATTTTTGCATGTGCAACACCCATACAACAGGCCGGCGGGTGTCCCCGGCTGACCCCGCGGGGGTCCCCGAGGGAGCCTGGGGGTCGTGCGGGTGTCTCCGCATGATCCCATGGGGGTCCGGGGGTCCCCGGCTCATCAAGCGGGGGTCCCCGCATGAGTCCGGGGGTCCCCGCGTGAGTCCGGGGGTCCCTGTGTGAGTCCGGGGGTCGCCGCGGCCATCCCGGGGTCCCCGCGGCCATCCCGGGGTCCCCGCGGCCATCCCGGGGTCACCGAGGGAGTCCCGGGGTACCCACGGGCCTGCGGTACCAATGTTGCACATCCAAAAATAATAAACAATATTTATAACTAAATACATCCCTAACACATATAATACAGTAATGGGCAAAATTACTATTATTCACATATGGATAATAATGCATTTGCTCATTTAAAATACATATAACATTCAATAAATACAGTGAAAACATATTCCACTTACCTTTTACAGGCATCATTCTATTTATTAAATACATAACCCACCCCCTGTGCCCCCCCATAAATACATGATTTATCCTTTTACATACAGGGTTCATACCCCAGGCCCACGCGAGTCCCCGGTGGGCATGATGGGTCACCTCACAGACCTACAGGTTACCAGAAACTTGTTTCATTCAGGTTCTGGAGGCCTGTTGGTGGGTCCCGCCAGGCGCCATGGCCCACCAGATGGTCTCCGTTGGTCACCGTGGGCCACAATTGGGTCCCCACAATAGGCACGCGGATGTCTGGGGGCCCCGGGTCAGACGTTGTATAATTGATTTGTATTGTATTGTAATTGTTTGAGGAAATGGATTAATTGATTGATGCTAATTGTATTGATGTTGCTTAGTTTCTATTTGATTTTCATGATGGCATTGCTGGTTGGGGACATTGTTCATAGTTTATTTTATTGTTACATATATTTTGCATAGTGTTACATGATGCACAGATTAATTGCATCATGTACATACTCGATGCAATTGTGTGACATTTCATATACATTTGTGTAGCTGCTTGTTTGTTGGGTTATATTCACAATTGCTGCAGGATTTATTTTAACATGCAATGTGGGGATTTTAAGATGAAGAATTCATGTTTTGATTTATGCATGTTTTATGTGTTTCATAATGGGCAATTAATATATTATCCATATCTGGATAATAGTTATTTTGCACATTATTGTACTGTATGTGTTGGGGGTTGGGGGGATTAATGTATTGAATGTATAGGTCAGGTTTATTTATTTTACATTCAGGGTTTGTTCCTCTTGGTTCTGCGTGAGACCACTGGAGACCACCGGAGGTATCCTCGGGTATCTCACGGGTACCAGGCTGCGTGGTCCACGGGTGACACCTGCAGGGAAGAACCGCGGACCCGTAGTGTGCGGGGAAGAAACGGTGGCCTCACATCTGTGGGGGCACTGCGGACCCGTAGTGAGCACCCGTGGGTCCCCAGACCCCCGTGGGAACCACCCGATTCCCCTCGGACACCTGTGGGTCTGACCCGGGGCCCCCAGACATCTGCGGGCCTACCGTGGGGACCCAATTGTGGCCCATGGTAACCTGCGGAGACCACCTGGTGGGCCATGGCGTCTGGTGGGACCCACCAACAGGCCTCCAGAACCTGTATGAAACAAGTTGCTGGTAACCTGTAGGTCTGTGAGGTGACCCATCAGGCCCACCGGGGACTCGCGTGGGCCTGGGGTATGAACCCTGTATGTAAAAGGATAAATCATGTATTTATGGGGGGCACAGGGCGTGGGTTATGTATTTAATAAATAGAATGATGTTTATTGTGGGGCTGTGTATTGTTTTTATTGTGGGTACTGGGGGGAGGGGGTATTGGCACCAAGGGTATGTGGGTAGTCCCCCCGGCTGGGTAGTGGGTGAGGGTGGTTAGGCCTCACGGGATGGGGGGTTAGTGGGGGAGGGTATGTAGACCTCTCGAGTGGTGGGTGAGGGTGGGTTAACCCCTTAATGCCTGTAGCGGTTAATAACCGCTATGGTGATTAAGGGGTTAGGGGACATTACATTGGATGTTTTTACTGTTGTTTATGTTTTGCAGCATCGGAGGGGTCATCGGAGGGGCATGGGCAGGATGAAGATGAGGATGAGGATGAAGACGGCCTTCATCGTGGGTGCCTGTAAAAGGTAAGTGTCATATATATTGAATGTATTTATTGTAATTTATATGTATTTAAAATGGGCAAATGCATTATTATCCATATGTGAATAATAGTAATTTTGCCCATTACAGTACTGTATGTGTTAGGGGGCGGAGGGGATGTGTGTTGTTTATTGGGGGCAATTGTCCCCAATAAACATGCTTATGTGCCTTAACCCCTTCATTGCCTTAGCGGCTATCCGCTAAGGTAAGGAAGCTGCATTAATGTAAATTTTAATAATAGTGTGCGGGAGCAGGGGGTCCCCTGAGTTGAACCGCTTTGATTTCTGACTCAGAGACCCGCTGCTTCCCGAGTTACAGGCCCCGGTTTCGGGCATCGGTGCCAGTGTGGACGAAATCTTTATAGAGCCCACGTCACGTCTTGGACGCTATAAAGATGGCGGCAGCACTGGCACCCGATGCCCCAAACCGGGGCCTGTAACTCGGGAAGCAGGGGGTCTCTGAGGCAGAAATCAATGCGGTTCAGCTCAGGGGACACCCTGCTCCCGCATACTATTATTAAAATTTACATTAATGCAGCTTCATTACCATAGCGGCTATCCGCTACAGTAAGGAATTATTGTTTATTGTTATGTGTGTTTTAATACTAGTGTAGATGTGCAGGGGGTCTCCTGAGCTGAACCGCATTGGTTTCAGCCTCGGGGACCCCCTACTTCAGGAGATATAGGCCCCTTTATGGGGTGCCGGTATCCCCTGCAGAATGTAAATATCCCGGTCACGTGACGTGGGAGCTTTAAACTGCAGGGGATACCGGCACCCCATAATGGGGCCTATATCTCCTGAAGTAGGGGGTCCTCGGACCTGAAACCAATGCGGTTCAGCTCGGGAGACCCCCTGCTCATGTACACTATTATTAAAATGTATTTATTTAGTGTACGATCGCCTGTAACAGCCTTGCATGGAGATACAGAATCTCCATGCAAATGTTACATGCGGCTATTTTTTCTATCAGCTACTGCTGCGGCAGCTATTATTCTAACAAATCGCCGTTTTTTCCCTGGCTTTTTCCTGGAATGCGACGCTCTTCACCTGGCGCATGCCGCATTCATTTTGTGTTCCCAGCCACGGGTCATGCGTGGCTGACGTGTTTATTGAGAATGGTTCGGATTTTATAGGTTGCAATTCTTCGTGTGTCCGCCAGATGGCAGATATTCATGAATTGTAATGCGCATGTGCTTCAGTAATGTGTCGACTTGCAGGTGTTTCGTTTAAAAAAGATACCACAGTGTGCTATTGTAACTTGGCCTTGAGACTGAAGGAAGAGGTTGCAAAAATGTATCAATTTAGGCTTTTCATATTAAAGAAAGACAAAGACCAGTTTCGGTTACAGTATTCTCCAGAGACCCGCCTGCCATGAGTGTTCAAGTGCAGCCCGCTTTCCAAAAACCCGACAGAAGTTACGCGTATTTGATATGGGCCGCGATTAATGCAACAGAGGATAAGATGGCAACAGTTGTTCAAATTTATCAGTATTTTATTGAAAACTATGACTTTTACAAATTTTCGCCAACTCCTCATATGTGGAAGCGTGCAATAAGGAAAAGGTTATGTAGCGACCCCTGTTTTTATCGTATTGAGCCACAATTTGTTGGAGGGTATTGGTGTGTATCACCGGCTTTTTCCTGTATCTATGATCATGATGACGGCAAAAGGCAAAGGGTCATGTTAAAACCAACTAAGAAACGACAGTCGCTGCCAAGCAATGCACCAGCACCGGCTTCCAATGACGGTCCCGCCGTCAGTGACAACCCTGAGCCTAAGCCGGATTTCGCGTGCAGTTTCGATCATGCTTGCATGTACCTAAGCAATTTCCAGCCTCATCAGCTGACTACAGGTGGACTAGTCCCACTGCAAACTATCGACATGGATGATCAAGAATGCTGGACTGGCAGTGGACCGGCACCGGCGCCAGCTGAATGGGAAATTCTATGGTGAGTATTGTTGCCGTATTATTTTCTGTGTTTTTTTTATTTTGACAATACAGTATCAATATCGGTGCGATTCAAAAGTCAAGCAATTCTCCTGTAAGCAATATTATTGGCTGAGCGGCTTCTACAGTACTGTACTTCAGATACTGAACTATTGGTGGAACGCTATGCGCATGCGCATTGGAACCTTCTTGAAACGCATACAGTATGCGTGTCATTACATCGACGGTAGGCGCATGCGCATGTGAACAGGAGACGCCCCCCGAGAAAATTATTGGTGGGACTGGCTGGGAACTTCTTTAGGGGGCTGACCATTACAGTAAAACTTTTCTTTTTGTTTTTCCTCAGAAAAGAAAACGGCTAATGGAGGGATTTCGATGGATAATATCGCTTTGTGTAACAATGCCTGCTGAATCGGATTTAAAAACCCACGTACCGGAGTCTACAGTTTAGTGGCCGTTGTTATTGATTAGGATAGAATACTGTACCTGAAACAGTATGCTGATGTTTTCCAGCCGTACTGTATACTGTACAATACTTTTTTATATACAGTACAGTATACTGTGTAATAAACCCGAAAAAATACAAACTATGCATTTATTCTACATGTATCATATACATTATGTGTCTTCTTCAGTATGCAGTGCCAATACATACAGTACAGTTTGTGTCTTCTATTTTTTTTAATACTCTTATACTGAGCATGCCTACAGTATACAGTGCAATATGCCTCGACATTCTAGAAACACTGTATTTTGTTACAGTAGCAAAGGAGCAAATGGAACAATGTAAAACAAATCGACATGTTCTTTTATTGGTGGAGTAAGTACAAAAACATGTATTTACAAATACTGTACAATGTAGAAACATTTTAAGTGCACAGCAATTCAAAACATCAACAGGTGTACGGTTTACTGCTACATTTGTGAAAAGATTTGTCAGTCAGTATGGTTTACAGTCACATGTTTTTAAAACAAATTCTTTATTCATAGAATAAGCAAAACGCAACATCTCCTTTATTAAAGAACGACAAGTCAAAACATATACTGTACAGTGGGATAGTGTGCAAAACAGTCTGCACCAGTACAGTCCTTGAGGGCAGCAAACAGGGCGGGTATTCAGGGTAACCTTTGAAAACCGTGCCTGTTTGCGGCCCCCAGGGACTGGAATTGTGCATGTCCTATGTGTGTGGACAGCAAGTTAAAACATAAATACAAGTAAAAAAAACACACAACAACATCTCCTTTATTTAAGTACAGTGTCACGGGAGACTCCTGTGGCGGGTAGGATCTCGGTGGCCGGAAAAGCAGGAAGCGAAGTAGGGGTCACAAGCAGGGGTCCGAGGCAGGCGGCAGGTAGCGAAGTCAGATAACAAGCAGGGGTCCGAGGCAGGCGGCAGGTAGCGAAGTCAGGTAACAAGCAGGGGTCCGAGGCAGGTGGCAGGTAGCAAAGTCAGGTAACAAGCAGAGGTCGGCAACGAGGAGACTGGAACAGGACAGGCGGGGCGGGACAGGGACTGAGAACAGGGAGCAGGGACTGAGACCGGGGAGCAGGGACTGAGACCGGGGAGCAGGAATAACCAGGGACAAGCCAGATTACTAGCAAGGACCTTTACTGTGAGCAGACTACAATACAGGTACAGGTACAGGTACATAAACAGATCAGTATCAAAGACAGGCATGGGAGTCTGACTTGAAGCAAAGGCAAACACAACAGACAGGAAGTAAGCTATAAAGGACAGAGACAGGAGCAACAAGAAGACAGACAAACAGAGGAACCCAGAGCCAACAGAAGGCAGCAGCACACCCAGTGGACAAGGCAGGAGGTCTAGGCGATCCTGACATTACTCCCCCCTCTCAAGAGCGTTCTCCGGACGATCCTCCAGGCTCTTCCCGGAGGCCTTGATGAAAAGTGGACTCAAGGTGACCCACCTCTGGTGGTTTGTCAGCGGGCAGAGAGTACTCCACAGGTACATTGGGTGCTGCAAGGAACCTCCGAATGGGTGCGTTCAACCCAAAAGCAGGGGCAGAGACATCAGGAAAATGGGCAAAGACGGATGCAGCTTTTCTACATAAGTCAGTGGGGACACAGAGTTCACTCTTCGCGGTCTCTTTTTGTGACCAATATATCTCTTTATCCATAATAATTAGTGTTTCTCTTAATACTCTGATTTCATCTTTGAGTTTCTGCTCCTTCAATCTCCAGTCAGCTCTATGCACCTCTCGGCTCAAGTCTTTCTCAGGCCACGGCGAGTGACGATTGGACTCCAAGAGCAAAACTCGCAGGTCATTTAAATTTCTCTCTTTCTTGAGCACATCTTGGCTGATCATGACAAACTATCCATAGGAATCGTGGGTTTTCCTAGAAAGAGCTTCTAGTTCCACTTCCAGCTTCTTATTGTCCTTCGCTAATGAATCTACCTTCTTGTCTCCTGACTTGCATTTGTTCTCTAGCGCATTTACTTGGGCCCGTAGTGTATCGACATGGGAAGATATGGACAATGCTTCTTTGTCTCGCTTGCTGAGTTTGAGTTGTAGCTCTTCCATTGTTTGTTTCACTTTTATCCTTTCTTCAGAAATATCATTTGTTCCCATCTCTGGTTTATGGACCTTGTCCTGCTGGTGGATCCCATTGGCTGAGCCTGAGTTTCCAGTGATCTGAGACTTCTCCGAGCTGCTTCTCATGGCTTCCATTTGTTTCTCCACTTGGTGACCCTGATCCAAAGCAATTCGGAGGGCGTCTTCAGTGCTAACCAAGCGATGCTGTAACCGTAGAACTTCTGACGCAGTGGAAGGGTCTATTAGGGAGTAGCGCCTCTGATCTGATACCGCTCTCTCTTTATCCTCCTTTTTGACAAGCGGTGTCTTGAGCTCAGCGATCTGTGCCTGCAGCGCTGCGAACTGCTGAGATGTGAGTTCAGCTGCTAGCTTTAGCTCTTCCTCCAGTGAGGCTCTGGTCATGCTCAATGTGGCCTTCAGCTCCTCATGCAGTTCTTTGGGGATACACTGGGTACTCAAAAAATCTTGCAGCGTGTTTATTTTGTAGGCAGTCTGGAAACTTTCCTCCTGCAATACTCGCTGTCTCTCTTCAGCATTCACCCATCTCTCCTTGGTGTCCTGCAGATGTGTACGCAGTTCTCGCAGCTGATTCTGCAGCATATTCTCTGCCTGTGTGCGCCGCTCCAGGGAGACACGTTCCTCTTGCAGCTCTCTCTCTCTGCATTCTGCAGTGCTGTCTGCACATCCAACTTTTCCTGGGCCACTGCTTCTTCTCCTCTCCTAATTCATGGAGCTTCTTCTCTCCTTCACTGACTTGGACATAGAGATTCTTGCACTCTTGGGTTACAGTTTCAAAACTGATATTTAACCCTTCGAAGATTTCTCTCATAGAACGTATCTCTGTTGTCAAGTAGCATCTCTCCTCCCGATCGACTTCCATCTCTTTCTTGAAGTAGCAAATATCCTCATGGGAGACTTTAAGCTCTGTATTAAGCCTGTCAATTTCCTTCATAGAGATTTCCAGGAATTCGTTACTTTTAGAAGCGTGGCGCCGATTCTCAGCAGCATCAGCATATGCCTTCTCCAGCTCACCTGACATGACATCCAGGTCACTTTCCAACTGGTGTTTTTCTTTTTCCTGGAGAACACACTTAGCAATTGCTGAGGATAGACCGCTCTGTAGTGCAGCCTTAGCTTCTTGCGCTTTATCTAAACGTCCATGAAGACAATCAATCTCTTTTCGTGCAGCTTGAAGCGTCTGAGTAGGAGCATCTTTCTTCTCTTCCACTATTCTTGGGATACGTCTGTGAGTTGCCTTAAGCTGCAGCATATCTCTTTCATCAAATGCAGACTCTGAGGTTAAATTTTCATTCTTAATTCCTTCTGCAACTTCCACAGTAATGCCTCCCTTCTTTTTCTTCTTCTTCCTTGCTTTGAGAAGTTCTGAAGAATCAGTGGTACTGTGTTCACATTTACTGCTCAATACTGTTTGAGTGAGAGCCATAATTAAACCACACTTCCCAAGAAACCAGTAAAGAGGAAATGTGTTTTTAAAACAGAAGCATTAGAATGAACAACAGGAATATTAGACACAGAGAGACACAAGATAGGAGAGCTGACCCTTTGAGACTTTAACATCAGTCACAGAGATATAAATGCAATGAAAAAACATATACAGAGAAACCTGCAGTTATATCTGAATATTTAGGCATTAGGCGTAGGGATATCATACAGACAGAAAAAACCTGCAGTTGAATCTGAAACTTTAGGCATTAGGCGTAGGGATATCATACAGACAGAGAAAACCTGCAGTTACATCTAAATCTTTATGCATCAGGCGTAGGGATACCATATAGACAAAGAAAACCTGCAGTTGAATCTGAAACTTTTGATATCAGGCATAGAAATATCATAGACAACAGGAAACTAATACAGAGAAAACTTGTAGTTAGATCTGAAACTTTTGACATAGGAATATCAGACAGAGAACCCTGCAGTCAAATCTGAAACCTTTGATATCAGGCGTAGGGATATCATATGTTGCAGAGAAACAAACTTTAGGGGAACTTGCAGGTAAACCTGAAACCTTAGAACCAATCATATGAAAAACTACAGATTGCAGGAAAAATCACAGTATGCAGTAACAAAATAATAGAAGCACTCTTGTCTTTTGAAATGAGAACCCTGTGAACAGCAGTGGTCCAACCAGTGATGCAGAGACAAGCCTATCCAGGAAATGAAAAGTCAGAGTCTAAAAGGTGGCAACAGGTACTGCAAGGGTTAACCCAGGCACTGCACAAAAATTAAAATCTCAAAGAAAACTGCAATAGTCTCTTGCATCAACAGTTCTAGTCTCAGAAAAAATGTTTTTTTTTGTTATGAACGCAATAATTCTTGCAGAACACTTAGCAGCAACAAAAAAAAACCTTTCAAAATCCCAACTTGGATTTCCAAAAAAGAAACGAAAGTACTTATCTTCAACCATGCGGATGTGGTCTGTTGCAGCAGGCAGGAAAGGGTGCAGGCAGAAGAAGACTCTGTTCCAGCGAGATCCAGAAGTGGCCTTTGCTTTCTGTCACGGGAGACTCCTGTGGCGGGTAGGATCTCGGTGGCCGGAACAGCAGGAAGCGAAGTAGGGGTCACAAGCAGGGGGCCGAGGCAGGCGGCAGGTAGCGAAGTCAGGTAACAAGCAGGGGTCCGAGGCAGGCGGCAGGTAGCAAAGTCAGGTAACAAGCAGAGGTCGGCAACGAGGAGACTGGAACAGGACAGGCGGGGTGGGACAGGGACTGAGAACAGGGAGCAGGGACTGAGACCGGAGAGCAGGGACTGAGACCGGGGAGCAGGAATAACCAGGGACAAGCCAGATTACTAGCAAGGACCTTTACTGTGAGCAGACTACAATACAGGTACAGGTACATAAACAGATCAGTATCAAAGACAGGCATGGGAGTCTGACTTGAAGCAAAGGCAAACACAACAGACAGGAAGCAAGCTATAAAGGACAGAGACAGGAGCAACAAGAAGACAGACAGACAGAGGAACCCAGAGCCAACAGAAGGCAGCAGCACACCCAGTGGACAAGGAAGCTATGGCTAGGCAGGAGGTCTAGGCGATCCTGACATACAGCAGGTCAAAACATGTAGAGTACAATACAGTTCAACACAACAGTATGGTCTTACAGAAAGTCCTCCGCATTGTCCGTCCATGGCCGATTCATTGCATGACGCAAAACGCCATTAATGCAGTCTCGAACGCCTTTCATTACAGGATCTGTAATTGAATAAAAGCGCAGCATTTCATACCGAATGTTCCGTCTTAAATTGGCAGGAAGTGCCTTTTTTACGCTATTTCCGTCGTAGTTCACTTTGAAGGCCCAGTCGCAGTACAACGAGTAGGGAACATGGTGCTTAAAAAGTAACAAGGCATACTTGTGGGGTGCACCAGCACTCTTCACCCTATACTTCTCCCTCAGCGCCGGTGGCAGATCGCACAGGGTGATGTCGGGCACCGTATCGATGCGAGCGACTGTAGGTCTTTTGGGAGCAGGTGTGCTTGAGGCGACGGGCGATGGTAGGTTGTCTGGGAGGAAGCTTTCCTCCGGTCTTGGTCGCCGTGTTGTCTCCTGGCGTGGTCTTGACGGGGTTGTCATGTCCTCCTCAACGGCATACATGTACACTACATCTTCTGGTGGAGGGGGTGCGCTTGGTGATGGAAGGGGGTTGAAGGTCCCATTCATCACATCCATATCACCCCCCTGCTCCAGCGTCGGGGAAACAGGGGCATTAACACAGAGCAAATAATGTTTGCCCGCTATGTCAGCCTCTATATTCTCCATCCGTCGATCCATATGTTGCATCCGTTGATCCATATCTAGCATCCGTTGATCCATATGTATCATCCGTTTATCCATTTGTAGCATCTGTTGCTCCATATTTAGCATTGTCTCCAGAAGCAGATCTATCTTTGCTAGCACAATAGAGTTCCCGGGGAGATCCACACATCCCATTCAGCATCCGGTCTAACGAGCTGCTTCTTGTGCATGGCGTCTGGACATCTGGGGGGATGGGTGCAACGGAGGATGAGATGTGGGTTCCATGGAGAGAAGCGGCAGCGACGTTAAAGGAGAGTGGAGGAGGTGACCTGTGTATATCCGGTAGAGGAGAAGCGGCAGCGTCGTCGAAGAGGGATGGAGAAAGTGACCTTTGGATTTCCGGCCGAGAAGCAGAGTCGTCTAAGAGCAAAGGAGAAAGTGACCCGTGGATTTCAGAGGCAGCGTCGTTGGATAGAACTGGAGAAGATGGCCTGTGGGTTTCCGGGAGGGCGGCGGCAGCGTCAAGGACGAGGGGTGGAGAAGACGGGCTGAAGATTTCCGGGGCGGCTGCAGAGTCGTCGAAGCGTATGTGAGGAAGTGGTCTGCAGGTTTTCTTTATTGGCCTTAGCCTGTCACTTTTGCCTTGGCGTGGAAACGGCAACCGACTTTCGCTTTTTCTGCATGACAGGCATGGCAGAGGCAAGTGGGTTCCTGCATCCGTAGAATCGGGGTTGCTCCATGGAAGCAGTTGGCACAATGCAGTATCTGGACAAGGGCAAGTTCAGATAAAGATCATCGAGTGGTGGGCTATGCAAAGTGTGTAACCTTTTATGCATGGCGACCAGGTACAGGTGTTGAAAGTGGGCGTACTCTAATGTGAGTCATTACCGTATAAATACACCATCCATTTTGTGGATTCACTGCACATTGAATACACATCGACTAAACATCGAATATACATTCTTGTGTTTGTATTTCTTTCTGCTCGCAGCAATGCCTGTTAAAAAGATTTCCAAGGAGCTCAGCATGCAAATTAAGGAGATGTACATGAGCGGACACCGAATTGCTGCTATCCATCGTTGTGCCAGCAACCACCGTGAGCTATCATGCACACGGAAAAAACAGAGACCGCAAAAGGGCACCAAGGGTAACTAACGCGTAAGTATATTTATACAACTTAAAAATAAAATTAATTTTTATTTAAATCTAATATTTTTATTATTTCTGTTGATTTATATTACAACAGTATATATATTTTGTATATTTATATTTATATCAGTACAGTATATATATTTTGTATATTTATATCAGTACAGTATACAGTATATACTTTGTATATTTATATACAACAATATATATATTTTGTATATTTATATTTATATCAGTACAGTATATATATTTTGTATATTTATATTTATATTACAACAGTATATATATTTTGTATATTTATATTTATATCAGTACAGTATATATATATTGTATATTTATATTTATATCAGTACAGTATATATATTTTGTATATTTATATTACAACAGTATATATATTTTGTATATTTATATTTATATTTATATTACAACAGTATACATATTTTGTATATTTATATATAAATTTTATATTGCTGCATATTAATAAAACAATATATTTTCTTTACATTGAAGGGAGACAACTCTTCTGGTGGACAAAATAAGTGAGGAGAATGATGAGAAGAGTGCATTAAGGGTCAAATACACTCTGCAGGAAAAGCACAATCTGACTGTATCCGAGAGCAGCATAAAGAAGATGAGACACAGCATTGGATGGAAATATGGACATGTGAGTTTAGTACTGGACCGTACAGGAGGTAAAAGTGTTGTTTAGGAAACTGTACTGTACCGCTAAAATTATTTATTCCTTGTCATTACAGAGCGTACCCCATGATACGGGACACAAACAAAATCAAAAGAGTGGTCAAGGCCCAGGCATGGATCAACAGTGGGGAGACTTTCCAGGATTGCATCTTCAATGATGATTCTACTGTGGCGCTGGAGAGATTTGCAAGCTTTGCATTCCAAAAAAAAGGCCGCATATCTTTGAAGCTTTATGTGTGGGGTGCCATCTCTAGGCGTGGACCAGGATGCATTGTCATCTTTGAAGGTAAAATATATCAAATATAATGTAGCCTTATGCACTGTACTTTACTAGTCTAACCTTACTGTACTGTACTATTGTGCAGTTTTTTGAGGACTTTTCTTTTCTTGCTATAGGAATAATCAATAAAGCTTTCTTCCAAGACAACATTGTCCCTGAGATAGTGCAGACTGTAATCACTGCTACTGTTCCCTATAAATCTATAAGAATAGAACACACAAAAATCTCTGTATAATGTCGCATGTCTGACGAAGCAGTTAGCGAAACGCGTAGAGTTGAAGCAGGGAACCTACGATTGGAAGGACTGGCAAGATCAGAGCTGGCACCAGACCTAGTTTGTCTGCCCGCCCTAAGCTGTGACGCGATAACGGAATTGACGCGACGGCAGTGACGCATGCGGAAAACCACAGCGAGGAGCGAGTGAGACACTGGGAAGCAGCCTGGGATTTGGAACTGTCCCATCAGAGGAAGTTGAGCTGCTATATACACTCTTTATTACTTATTCACTTTTTAGTGTAAGGTGCATTTGTGTATTTTTGTGTTTCACTTATAACACTATTTATTATTAATCACTTGGGAAGCGCCCAGTCCATCCCTCACTCCCCCTTTCCCCTTTTTTAGCAAATCCCTGAGAGAGTGCAATATATCACACGCGAGTTCCCCAATGGTCACCGCTTCTACCAGGATAATGATCCGAAGCACACCGCTTCAACAGCGCATATCCTTGAGCGCGGTATCAACTGGGTGAAGACGCCAGCGGAGTAAGTGCAGTAGACCATGTCTCTTTTTTCCCCCACTGTTTTAACTGTGTACTGTATCTCTTAAACTAATTGTCCTTTTTTTCCAATGACAGATCGCCAGACTTCAATCCAATTGAAATGGTCTGGCATCAGCTGAAGGACCATATCCGGAAAATGGCGAAACCCTCCAAAAAGGACGAGTTGTTGAAAGGCATAATGAGTTTTTGGAACGATGTACTCACCGTGGAACGCTGCAATAAATATATAGACCATATTGCCACTGTGTTGCCCATTGTCATCGCATGTAATGGGCAAGCATCAGGAAAGAAGTACTGTGCTGTAGTATTGTAAGTACAGTATGATACAGGTAAGTATGGCACAGATTTTTTCTTTCCCAATAGTCAGAGTATACAGTAGTTACAGTTGTTTCTTTACAGAGAGAGCAGCACCAGCCATCAGGTTACAGTACACAATATTTAACAGTAGTCAGAGTAAACAGAAGTTCCAGTATAGACTAGTTTGACAGTAGTACAGTAACTGCCTACTAACTGCTCAATTTTTTTCTTTCCAGAGAAAGCAGCACCAGCCATCTACAGTAGTACTACACATCACACAATGCCATAATACAGTACGCACATACTGTAACTGCTGTAACTAATTTTTTGTTTTCTTGTCATTTCAGGAAAAAATGGTGGCCTGGGGGGAGGTGGGGATTTGTGTCCAGTCTAATCTGTTTTGTACAGTAAAATGTACAGTATATAAACAGCAGTATTGATGTACACAAAACCTCTCCTCTCTCAATGAACTACTGTACTGTACACGGAATGAGGAACAAGATAAAGACGGAAAAAATAATATTACTATGTATACTGTATATATATATATATACAGTATATATATATATATATATATATATATATATATATATATATATATATAATATATATATATATATATATATATATTATACATTACAGTATATATATTATTAAATAATATTCTTATAAATGTGCATAATTCATGTTTCTCCATGTTTTACAAATGTTTTGTAAATGTTTATCCAATTTCAATCTGCCAGAAGAACTAATAATAATAAACATAATAATTTGATCAATAAACCCCCAAATACAACCCCCAAGTACAGTACATAAAAAGCAAGTCACTTTATCTCCCTGTGCCTCAGGCACCAAAAACATACAGTAGATTGTGAGCTCCATGGGACAGGGAGGGACCTGTGCCTGCAAAATGTCTCTGGAAAGCGCTATGTATACTGTAACTAACAGCGCTATACAAAAACATGCTATTATTATTATAATATCAAGGTGATGGTCTGTGCAAATAAATTCGAGAAGGGATTTTCCAAAACGTTGCCGTAAACAAAGCCTCAAAGCTCCCTTCTCAAAGAGAATTACACGCAGGCACAGTGAGGCTTTGTTCTGTACTGTAGCTCGGCTATGGACGGATTAAGAACACAATGGCAAGATTCAGAAAATTAACGACTCTGTGAAGAGGGGGGGGTTGGGTGACTCATGCGCAGTAAGCAGCTAAGCAGCTAAATAGCTCCCATCTGAAAAAGGATCACACATAGGCGCAGTGAGGCTTTGAAGCTCGGCTATGGACGGATTAAGAACACAATGGCAAGATTCAGAAAATTAACGACTCTGTGGAGAGGGGCGGGTTTGGTGACTAATGCGCAGTAAGCAGCTTGCTCCCATCTGAAAGAGGCTTAGAGTACACGCAGGCGCAGTGAGGCGATTGACGCTCGGGTAGGGACGGATTAAAAACACAATGACTAACTTCAGAAAATGAATGACTCTGTGCAGGTGTCTGTCGAATGACTCTGTGGAGAGGGGGGTTGGGTGACTCATGCGCAGTAAGCAGCTAAGCAGCTAAATATCTCCCATCTGAACAAGGATTACACGCAGGCGCAGTGAGGCTTTGAAGCCCGGCTATGGACGGATTCAAAACACAATGGCAAGATTCCAAAAATTAAAGACAGCCGCATGAAGTTCAAAGCTAAAGACATACTTTAATTTCAAAAGGCAGTTCATCATAATAATACACCCCCAAATACAGTATGTAAAAAGCACACAAATCAACCATGTGCAGTCAAACGCACAGGGTCGCAGACAAAAGCTACAGTAAGATGGTTTTGGCAGGCTTGTGGAGAAAAAAATTACAATAAAAAAAAATTCTTAATTTTTTTTTTTTGGTCACTCACTCAGGCAAGCAAGCAGTGGTGGGCGAAGTTACAGGCGCATGCGCAGTAAATTCCTGCTGTCAAGCAGGAATGTGATTGAAACCAGACACACGTTCAAAGGAATGGTGTGGGAGAGATGTACTGCATTGCACAGAAGATAAGAAGTTGAAATACCCTGCAGTGCAGTTAATTATCCTGAGCGAGGGGAGAGCGCTGTATACTGTATGCAGAAATGTGACACTGTTACAGTACTGTACACGCCTATGCGTTTCAACAATTTTCAAATGAGACATACTGCACCGACACACTTTATTCGAGCAAATACCCAGTATGTACCTGGCAGATACCTGGAATGCGCCGCTCCTCACCTCTGACAAGCCCCGTTGTGTTTGCCTTCCCAGCCTGGGTTCATGCCTGGCTGACGGGCGGCTGATCTGTTAAATGATAATGATTAGGATTTAATAGGCTGCAATGCTTCGCGTGTCTACCAGATGGCATAAATTCATGAATTGTAATGCAGTATATATATATATATACTGTGCAGTATTGCAGCCAGCGGGAATAAAATGCTTCAATCCCCGCCTGGAAAATAACCCAATGCACTCGGGCAGAAAACAGTCACAAACCTCAATACACCCGGGTATACCCGAATTCGTGGGACTAGCCGAGCTCGAATAAAGTGTGTCGCCAGTGTACTGTACAGCAGCACAGCACCGCAAATGTATGTATACTTTAAATATGCAAATTTACAATTACTGCGCGCGCACACAGACTGTGTACTGACGTAGGTTGAACCGCGAAGGTATTAGACTTCCAAGACAACAGCTCGCAAACGCCCCCCTGAGTTTTTACACGGCATTGCATTATTGCAGACAG
>NC_134483.1:181156416-181173916 GCF_040206685.1 Ascaphus truei | reverse complement strand
GTGGGGATCGAATTTGCGTGACTGTTCAAATGTTGTTTATTTTTGACTTGTTGCTTGTATTGACTTGTATTAATAAAGAAATGTTTTTTACTAACACCATACTGTTGTGCAGGAAATGTTTTGACTTTCTGTACTTTAATAAAGGAGATGTTGCGTGTTTTAACTTGTATTAATAAAGAAATGTTTTTACTTACACAAGACCTGCACAACTCCAGTCCTCGAGGGCCGCAAACAGGCCCGGTTTTCAGGTTATTAATATAACATTAATTTGAGGATAAATTTTAACGGACGGAAGTTTTCCAATTCTTTTGATTAGTTGTTTCTTTGTAGTATGGGTATTTCTGCCTGATATATTCATACATTTCACGTACTGTAGCTCGCTTATCTTTCTGAGATTCTATAGCTTCAAAGATCATATATCTGTATGATTGTAAAGGTCGTCTCGACAGTGAATATGAAACAGCCATGTCTAATCAGTTGTAGTTAGTAATCGATTAAAATGAAATTCTACAAACATGTTGCATTAAATTCCAAATTATTACTTTTTATCAATGTGACGTAAATCTCAAGGTTAAAATACAAAAGACACTTTTTACTGCTATGAGTCTCCCAGAAGCAGTTGTGTGATAAAAATAAATTAGATGAGCAAATTGTTTAGACCAAAATATTTTGGTAATTTAAAAAATTTGGATCTAATGTGTTGACAATTATTATGCCACATCAAAGTTTAACTTGACATTGCAATTATACAATTGTAGTGTGTTAATGAAGCAAAATTGTTCAAAAATGACATGCAAATGAGCAAAACAGTATGTTTAAAACAGTATGCATTGGCTTGAGGATTTGCTTGTGTAATACGAGCTTGAGACAAAAGGTGGCACTGTGTGCTCATTTGCATGTCATTTCCCAGAATCCCTTGCTGCAGTGGAAACGCTGTGTGCTGGGCGATAATGAGGAAAGACAGGGTTGCAGACCTGTCTAAGACATGCAAATGAGCATACAGTAATATTTACAGTTGCTATATGCTTTACTGTGGAGGGTTTTTGTCACTTTTTTTTACCCATCATAACCTTAATAATTGTGGTATACACACACACACACACACACATATGACAACAAGAAACAAACAGAACCCTTATATCAGCACTCTAGTATGATCAAAAATGACAAAATGTATTAAAGCAATGTCACAAATATTAACAACACATAATAAAATACCCTTGATAAAGGTCCTGTTCCTAGGACCAAAACGTCGGTGATTGTGCCTGCTTTTTGAATACAACTTTTTTTGATATTACATAGATACACCCGTATATACATGCATACATTGTTTGTTCACATAGTAGTTAATTAATAATTCGGAAAAAAAATGAGGTACAAATGTACAAGTTTAAAAAATTATTTTATGATTGTGATATTTAATCATCATCCATTTCCACAGGCTCAGTACCACAAGATTGGTGTAAAGCAGATGCGGTGCCTATATTTAAAAAGGGAGCTAGATCACAACCGGGAAATGATAGACCTGTAAGCCTGACTTCAATAGTAGGGAAACTACTTGAAGGTTTAATACGGGATAATATTCAGGAATACCTAATGGAAAACAAAATTATTAGTAATAGTTAGTATGGATTTATGAAGGATAGATCTTGCCAAACTAAGCTTATTTGTTTCTTTGAAGAGGTAAGTAGGAATTTAGACCAGGGTAATGCAGTTGATGTGGTCTACTTAGATTTTGTAAAGGCCTTTGATACAGTTTCACACAAGAGGTTGGTGTACAAAATAAAGAAAATTGGACAATATATATGCACCTGGATTGAAAACTGGTTAAAGGACAGACAACAGAGGGTTGTCATAAATGGAACTTTTTCAGGTTGGGCTAAAGTCGTGAGTGGAGTACCTCAAGGATCGGTACTGGGACCCCTGCTTTTTAACTTGTTTATTAATGACCTTGAGGTTGGGATCGAGAGCAAAGTCTCCATCTTTGCTTATGATACTAAATTATGTAAGGTAATAGAATCAGAGCAGGATGTAATTTCTCTTCACAAGGACATGGAGAGACTGGAAACGTGGGCAGGTAAATGGCAAATGAGGTTTAATACAGATAAATGTAAGGTTATGCATTTGGGATGCAAGAATAAAAAGGTGACTTACAAATTAAATGGAGATATATTGGGAGAATCCTTGATGGAGAAGGATTTAGGAGTGCTTGTAGACTGCAGGCTTAGCAATAGTGCCCAATGTCATGCAGTAGCTGCAAAGGCAAACAAGATCTTATCTTGCATCAAACGGGCAATGGATGGAAGGAAAGTAAACATAATTATGCCCCTTTACAAAGCACTAGTAAGACCACACTTGAATATGGAGTACAATTTGGGGCACCAATCCTAAGAAAAGGCATTATAGAACTAGAGAGAGTGCAGAGAAGAGCCACCAAATTAATAAAGGGAATGGAAAATCTAATTTATGAGGAGAGGCTAGCTAAATTAGATTAATTTACATTAGAAAAGAGGCGTCTAAGAGGGGATATGATAACTATATACAAATATATTCGGGGACAATAAATGGAGCTTTCAAAATAACTATTCATCCCACGGGCAGTACTAAGGACTCGGGGCCATCCCTTAAGGTTGGAGGAAAGGAAATTTCACCAGCAACAAAGGAAAGGGTTCTTTACAGAAAGGGCAGTTAAAATGTGGAATTCATTACCCATGGAGACTGTGATGGCAGATACAACAGATTTGTTCAAAAATAAGTTGGACCTCTTTTTAGATAGGAAAGGTATACAGGGATATACCAAATAAGTATAAATGGGAAGGATGTTGATCCAGGGATTAATCCGATTGCCAATTCTTGGAGTCAGGAAGGAATTAATTTTTCCCCTTAATGGAGTTTTTTTGTTTGCCTTCCTCTGGATCAATAAGTAAGTATAGATATAGGATAAAGTATCTGTTGTCTAAATTTAGCATAGGTTGAACTTGATGGACCTATGTCTTTTTTCAACCTCATCTACTATGTAACTATGTAACACTACCTCATGTAACCTTAAACCATTGTTAATTTTGTTTACACATCATTGTGTAATTACATTACACTTTAAATCAAATCTCATTGTTTTATTTTTTAAGTTGGCATACTTTCCAGTACCAAACTTTGATTCATATGACATGAGTCACAGGCCTGTTTGCTGCCTGTTGAGATTGTCTTCTCCCTGTGCTAAGTACTCTCTGACTACTACTTGCACTTGGTGCCCGGGCCATGACTGTTGCACTTGGTAGTGGCTGGGGCATGACTGTTGCACTTGGTGGTGGCTGGGCAAAGGCTGTTGCACTTGGGGTTGGCTGGGCAAAGGCTGTTACACTTGGTGTTGGTTGGGCAAAGGCTGTTGCACTTGGTGTTGGCTGGGCAAAGGCTGTTGCACTTGGGGTTGGCTGGGCAAAGGCTGTTACACTTGGTGGTGGCTGGGCAAAGGCTGTTGCACTTGGTGTTGGCTGGGCGAAGGCTGTTGCACTTGGCTGGGGTACCATTATTTTATGGAAAAACAACATGATTTGGGATTGTTTTGTTTCAAATTTTCATTTAATTTTTTTTTTGGCAGGTATGTCTTCAATTATTGGATCAGGAATGGATGCCGGCAACGGTTCAATGATCGTTTGTGAATGTAGTTGTAAGACTGTTTCTTCAGATGGTTCATCATTGGCTGGGGAATGCTGGACAGATGTCTCTGGAGAAAAAAGGCCACCATCTAAAGATCCAACGTCTGAGGCCAGAAAGTTGAATTCATGTGCTCTTTCTGTGCTACTACGCTCATTTCGTTGTATGAAACTGAGAGTAAGAGCTTTTAGTGTGGTATTGAGAACTTGTAATTGTGTGGGAATTTCTATTAGTATGTGTTTGATATTTTTCATTTCAGAGACCCTTTTTTCATGGACTCACATAAGTTCCTGATGGCGGTCATTTTGTGATTGCAATATCCTTGCTTCAGATGCATTAATTCCGGCCAAACTGTCTTCTTGGTTAGTGTCTGTTACGCCGGAATAGCCTGCAGACCAGACCTGTCCCTAGAACTGAGGTGGCAGGTATGAATACACACCGACAGAGCGAGGGACGTGTCTGGGTTGTGGTATTAGATGGTGCCAGGCCAGATGGGGAGTATTGCGTGAATACTTGCCGGTACCGGTTTTTCCAGAAGAATGGTCGTTGCCGTTGCCGAGATCAGGGGTAGGTGATGTATGGAAGGATCGAGGTGAGAGCCGTGGTCGAAGGGAGCCAGAAGGTACGTAAACAGGAACAATCCGAAGTCGAGAGCCAACGTGGGAAGTCTGCCAAACCGCGTCAAAACCGTGAGAATCAAAGAACAACCACTGTGAAACACCCATACAAAAACTATGACGAGCGAGGAAGCACAGGACAGAGAGGGTATATAAAGCTGGAACAGCCAACCAGGAGAGGGGGCGTGCCTGGAGGAGCCCAGGGAGCTTCAGCGCATTGGTTGCTGTTCTTAGAGCCCAGGTGATACTCAGCAAGAGCTAGATTGTAACCGTGCGGTGTTTGGGGGGCGGAGCCTGAGCGGGGATAAGTTCAGGGGCTGTTGTGTGTGCGCTGTAAGTCCGACGTGCACATGAGAGGAAGCAATGTAGGTGCGCGCGTGCGTGCGGTGCGGCGATTCCGTGCCGATTGCTGCGGCGTAGAGTGTGGAGGAGGTACCTCGTGGAGCATCCCACCATGCCGAGGGGTAAGTGATGCAGCTGAAGGGGGCTTGCGTGATTGTAGCGGAAGGGTCTGAGCAGTGTAAGGAGAGAGCCGTGAGCTCCGCCTGTGGCGCTGTGTGCTCACATTCCAAACAGTGTCATGATGTGTGGTAGCAGTTGGTTCATGGGTTAATCATGTAGGCTGTACATCAATAACTTCCTGGCCACTTTCCGATCTGTGTCCAGAAGATTCAATATCTGTTTTTCAGAAAAAAAAAAAAATATGTAACCAGGAACATATCCTTAACATTGTTTTCTGTACCCATGCGTGTTGATTTAATTCATATTAAATTCAATGTTTACATAATTCAAATAAAATATTTTGATAATGAAAATTGTGGTGGACTAATTTAGCAACATTGAAACTGTATCTATTGAGTGTGAATGTTTACAGCATGGAAAATTGTTGTTATATCATTAGTCATGCTGGTGATGGTACAACTCACTAACTACATTTATGCGAGTGCAACATCAGATGTGACAAGTTATAGTAATTAACTATGCCGATGTCACTCACATCTGCAAGTGTCCTGTGTTCATTAATCTGTTGTTGTAGCATCTAAATTTACAGATTATATTGTCCAAACGTGATAGCCTCACCTTCCATTACTGCTGATGCCAAGGAAGATGCAGGTGTTGCCACCTATTGTTTGCCGATGGGAGATGTAGGGGCTACTATATAAAGTTCAGAGAAAACCGTTGTTAATAATGTCAAATATGTAAGCATGACAGTATCTGAAGTGGGAGTACTTAAGACTATATAATTAATTATCCGATTTGTAGTTATCATATTTAAGTTGTGATCAGCATCTATATATGCTACATCTTACATTTTTTAAACATGTTAACATAATAAGGAAATATACCATGTGAATACTACAACATACTATGTGAATGCAGATATGTATGAAGGGGTGTGTAATAGTTTATTTTAAGAGTCTACATTAACAGTATGTGTTAAGTATTATTATATTTACATACTATATACATTGTCATTCTAATAGAATAAACAATGTTATCACATTTTATTCGTTTGTAACAATTATATTGAACATTTCTATACAAAACGGGTACTCCTGCAAAACTATTGACCTGGGGGAAACGGGTGATCGCACACACCGATATCACCAGGCAACCCCTCAAGAACGACCAGCAAAAATGTATCCCTCAGCTGCTCCTCCAACGGAGTTAGCTTTAGAGGGGGGGCTGGAGGCCCTCCTCCAGTGCCTGAAGCATGTATTCGTGAACTTTGGATTTTGAACTTCAACTGCCTTTTGATGTCATCAAAGCGTTTCTGCAATTCCTATAAGTCCTGACCTAATTGCCACAGGCGGACACAGACAGTCAAATGTTTTCCCACAATTTTTTTTTTATACGGTTGAACTGGTCCTGCCTTTAAATATAATAAAATAATGTTCTTTAAGTAACTGGCTTATTTCGTAATAAATGACAAACAAATGTTTGAAATCTTGTAACATTTTTTTAACATAGTGTTTGAGCTAAAATGTGTGGCACATGAAGAATCCAAAAATTTGGGCACATACAAAGCTATTGATTCTTGATAATATGTAAAAAGAACATATAATTAAACATTTCCTCGATTCATATCCTTGTTGTAAACACACAATGATAATGTGTGTGTATAAATCAACAATGATATATATATATATCCGCTCTATGTAAATTTAAAAAAATAACATTATAGATGGGCAAAAACATTTTTACACTCAATGCAATTATTTTCTTACATAATAAATGCCCATACAGCTGGTCATAGTTGGCCTAAATACCAGTCACAAGGACTCGCATTTCCTCTTCGTTCATGCCATGCCATTTCAAAGTTCTCGGAGAGACGATCATCTTGCCGCCAGCTACTCGCCATTTAGAAAAATGTAGATCTCGCACTGATTCAGGCCGTCCTGCATACCGTCAGAGCAACTCGCCAAAAACATGGCGAGTTTAAACCCATGCCGAAAGTGCTTTTTTCGCCGCTTACTACATAGACCCCTTTATGTTCAATGGACCGTTGTTTCAGCATCCTTGTTGTCTTACTAACATAGAGAAACACACACGGACATCTAAGGAAGTACACTACATGTGTGGACCTACAGGCAATCCTGTGTTTAATCGTTATGCTCTCACCAGTACATGGATGACAGAACATATCTCCAATACATAGACTATTGCATATGGAGCAACTACAGCACCTGAAATTACCGGGCTTACCCTGACTTAAAAAATGTGCTGTTTGATAAAAAAAATTGTCATCTGATTTAATCAATGTGTCTGAAATATTTTTCCCTTATTTGAATGCTAGCATGGGGGGTTCTCAACACATCTCAGACAAAACTTGATCATGCTGCAAGATATGCTAGTGTTTGTTCATAGTAAATTTCAAGAAGTTACTTCCGCTATTGTAAGTGGTGGGAAATATTATCCTATCAGTGGAGCTACTGTTTTGTCCAATAGATGTTACTTCCCGTCTAAAGGCCTCCTCAAGTGAGGATGATGTTATAACCTCTGGCCATGAAACGTTCTTTGAAATCGGAGATTGCAGGGCCCAACCGTTCATCTGTCTTTAATTCTTGAAATTCTCACCTTTTGTGATTATGGAAGAGCTTTGACCAGGGCCGGTGAGTGATAACTATCGGCCCTAAGTACAGCATTCCTGTCAGTGGGCTTCCTATATACATCCGTGTGGATAGCCCCATGCTCTTGACTAACCAAAACATCCAAAAATGATATTTCTGTGGTGCTTCAGTTATTGGTAAAGTGTACCTAAGTGGCCAATTTGCTGGAAGTAATGCCCAGACTTCAGTAATGTCACACCCTTGAAACAAATAGCGACTCGCCCTCCTTATTCCACTTTATATTCTTTAAAGAGATACAATTGGGCTATGCCACAGTCACAAATTCAAAATGTTAATGCCCCCCTGAAGTACATATGATGTGCACTGATCAAGAAGACTTCATTCCATCAAGTGACAAGATCCCCTTTGCTGAAAAACACCAAGCCCAGAGAAGCAATATGTATCTGACTCCTTTAGCTAAAAATATAACTTAAAGTAACAAACTAAAGTGGAACTATTAGCCCGTTTGCTGAATACAGAAATATTGGTAGGGAAAATAGAAATCTTTTAACTAGATTGGTACCCTGATTTCATTAAAGTAAATGCTAGCATAGTGCACCAAATATGCAAAGCTCAATTTGGAATCTTCTAATGTTCAGCATAACAACAGTTCTAGGAAGACTCGACTGCAAGCAAAATGCCATTCAATTAAGAACTATTTCCTGGAAAATAACAATAATGCTACCTGAGAACCAAAAAGCAGACATTTAATGTTGGTCAATGGCTTCAAATATGTGAGTGTGTGTGTGTGTGTGTGTGTGTGTGTGTGTGTGTGTGTGTGTGTGTGTGTGTGTGTGTGTGTGTGTGTGTGTGTGTGTGTGTGTGTGTGTGTGTGTGTGTGTGTGTGTGTGTGTGTGTGTGTGTGTGTGTGTGTGTGTGTGTGTGTGTGTGTTAGTCATAGTCATGGACTCGGTATGTTAGCAGGTTGCATTATGCAGGCTTTTCAGGGTGCGAGAGGTTAACTTCTCTATAGAGGTAGTCTGCTAGAACCCCACACCCCACACCCAGAAACCTGAGTCACAGCCTATGGAGGAAGCAGAGCTGCCTTTCTGCATGGTGCCACAGTATCCACAGGGATTGCCTGGAGACTTCTGGGATGGATTTCCCAGCACCTCAAATTAAGGACTATATATTTTATAGTTGGCAGTGTTTATAACTGTAAGTTTGCTTACCTACCGAGTTGGTCAGTCAGGGCTATGGCTGTGTAGTTCGCCTCCGTACTGTGGCATAGGGTTTTGTTTTATGATTTGGTTTTGCCTTAAAGAGACAATGTCCAATACTGTTCACGTGGAACAATAAAACCACTGAAGAGTTTAAGGCCTAAAATACACAGTGGACTCTTATTGACCCTTCCACTAGGTTTGTACCATGTTTTGCAGCTTCTTTTCTCATCTATGCTTGGATAATTTAAAATCTACATGTAGCCCAGTGCCCCTGGCTATGTGTTCTCTGGCCCTGACATTATAAATCCTGGTAAAAAGCAAGCAGTGTTGGAGTTAAATTCCTCTCACATGGGCCAGCATGTGAGTCTCCCCATCAGGGAGTTAATTTGTTGCGGTTTCCAGGTGCAGTCTGAAAACCGTTGTAGCATGTGCCGGAAGGGGGGGGTGAAGGGGGAAAGGGGCTCACTGGAGTAATGCTGCCCAGTTACCAGAGCTTAGGAGTGGGCCCCTCCCCGGTATAAAAGATGGCTTCCTTCCAAACTTAGAAGGAGTGTTCCAGTGTAGTCTGCTCGTTAGGGAGTAAGCATGATTGTACCTTGCCCCATCAGTGGATAAGGCGGTAAAGACTAGCCCAGAGGCCTCAAGCTCATTGGGGCCTAGTGAAGGGGAATGGTCCTGTGAGCCAGGCTCTGACCATGATGCCAGATGCAAGTTGCGAGGGATAGGCCCTATGAACATCTGTGGGATTGTACCGCTCTTGCATGGGAGTAATATGGAGATGGAACTGTATGAGCTGGTCCAGCAATAAACCATGTTATTCTGTTCCTGGTCTGTGACTCAGATACTGAGAAGATTCCTGTGGGGATATACTCCTGCCCCTCGCAGAGCTCTGCAGGCCAGAGGCGCTGCACCAGAGCTGGAAGCCTGTCCAGTTGTCTACTCCCTATACCAATGCGCTGACTCAGTCCTCCTGGGAATCTAAAGGTGAGCACCATTCCACCATCACATCACAAGTAACCACAGATCTCCCTTGGTGGAGGAGGGAGATGGGAAGGGGTGTGACATACAGAAAATGTGTTATGCATGTGATCTGACTGTCTCAAATGTTTTATAAAAAAAAAAGGAGTCATGAAAATCAACAATTTGCAAACCCCTTAATAATGTCTCACAAAAATGCAAGAAAAAAAACAATTGAAATGAAATACTTGCAGATTTTGCATGTGCTTGATTCAAAGAGCAGACCTCCTAACATATCTTCTACTTCTGTTTTCCATTCCACAAACGATTGTTCTCAAGTAAAGAGAAAATATCATGATTTCAACAACCAAATTTGCCTAACAGCTTGTCTTATTTGCAAAAAAAAAAATGCTATGAACAGTATCATGAAAACTTTTCAGAATAAAATTGGAATTTTGGCTCCAGAAAGAATAAAGGAAATATCTGGTACCTCTGTTCTTCTCAAAGCCCCCTAAACTCCAAAGTGAAAACTGCTTGAGGCTAAATTATGCAGCCAGCACATTTAAGCCACTAGATCTGTGAAAATTTATCAAAGTTCACTTCGGATACATTTCAATCGACCCACCTCACAATATATATTTATATTGAAAGGATATAAATCACTGGGTATGTGACAATGTATAAACAAAAAACAGAGACCCCCAATGCGACACATGACATGACAAATCATTGTTATTAGGTAAGTATTTAACTATATGATTTGTAATGTTGGATGTCACATTGGGGTTCTCTGTCTTTTGAACTTTCACAAAGGTTTGAAAAATTGATCGCAACTTTTACCTTTTAAAAGATTGACTGAACTTGGCACAAGTGGAAAACATTTGATGCAGAAATTGCATGCAAATGAGATGTATTTTGTAGCAAAATAATCGGCGTAAATTAATGACTAAAGCGAAAACCCCTGATTTTTATCACATTAAAGTGCATTCTGTTTTTGGCCACTTTTGCTTTGCTAAATTCGCAGTTTAATGAATGGGCCTCTCAAAGAGAGATTCTTACTCCTGGTCCATTTCTTTGACATTCAACTACCTGACCACAAGTCTAGAAAAAAAAAGACTTCCTGCCCACCACAGCAACAGGAGCGTTTTGAAAATTCACCCTTTCTTGCTGAATTTGCTTCAGAAGAGATAATTTACCTTTTCGCTCAAGTAGCCATCACAGAGCTCTTGAGCTCCACTTTCCTAGGATTGCTCATGCTCTTATCTCTCCGTGAGCCCAATTGAACATACTGTATCTCCTTGCAATTCTCTCTTGACTCCAGTAACAATGCTTTTTATGTACAGAAAGTCCATGTCATTTTACCTTTTTAGTTATTTGTGTACATATACAACTTAAAAAAAAAAAATTGTTTCTACTTGTGTAGCCAGGGTCCCTCCGGTCCCCCTGTCTGCCGGTTTCTTTCCCCCTTGCGTGTGTGCTGCTGCGGGGGCAGGCGTGTTCCCGGGGGCTCCCGTGACAGCTGCGGTAGGACGCCGCCATGTTTAATGTGTTTGTGCATGTGTGGAGTCTTGCGCGTAAGCAGAGCAGTCTCAGCGGCCATGTTGTGGTTGGCGCGGTGTTCACGCAATGCGCAGAGGTTGGCAAGGGTAGCGGTGGCCATTACATGTGTGCAAGAGCTCTTGGAATTTGCGCATGCTCAGTTAAGAGTAGCGGCGGCCATTACAGCTTCAGACATGCGCAGTAGAGATCACGCACACGGCGCTAATAGAGAAGAGGTCCTGAGTGGACTATGATTCCCAGCAGCCTCTGGGGACTGCCCTATGATCCCTGTCACATACAGTCAGACAGCCACTAAGGCTGACAGATTCTCATGCTGCAAAGAAGATACAATGTTGTGTGCAGACAGGGATTGTCAGTTAGGCTGAGGAGACAGTGGGGGAAGGAAGGGGCAGAGAGCTGCGAGCTTCTGCCCTAGGCCAGAAATCCCCTGGGCTAGAGCTAAAGCCCTGACTCCCCACTAGTGAGGGTGGGTGTTCATAGGGACAGGCCCTTAGGTAAGGACCCTGTGCCCCTTCAGCTGTGTGCTAGGCAGAGACCTAGTGACAGTACCTGTGCAGTTCCTTAGTGCATGGAGAGGGAGAGACTCTGCAGTTCCTTAGTGCAGGGATAGGGAGAGACTCTATGCAGTTCTTTAGTACATGGACTCAGTATAATGTATGCTGCATGTTCCTGTGTGCTTTGTTGCTGATCCAGAGACTGTCCTTACGATGGGACGTCTGGCGGGACCCCATCCCACGCGGAGGTACAGATCAGCGCTGGACCAAGCGGCACTGGTAGACCCTTTGCGAAGACACCCAGGTGCGGAGCACCTGGGCAGGTATTTACAGCCTTTCACACGTGCACCAACTTTACCTTGCTCCTCACATGTGACAGGCCTGTTCACACACTTGGGTGGGCTTGGACTCTCTAGACACGGGGTTGGGAAGGGGGTGTAAGGGTATAGCCCAGTAGGGGCTACGAAAGTTACAGCCCAGTTAAGGGGCAAGGTTATAGCTGCCAGCTAGTGGCAGAGGGTGGCATATATATCGTTGTGAATACTGATGATGTTGCACTGTTATAGTATGATACTCTGTGTTGTGTTTCTTGTCCAGTAAACCTTTTAGCCATAACCCCGGTGTATGTGGTTTCTGGGTGGGTTCCTATGTTAGGGCCATTCTACATTCCTATAGAATCCTACATAAGTGGAGGCGCTGACCGACGAGAACGTTCCAGAGAAGCACCCCAGGTTCCCATTAGCGGAGGCTCGGGCCTCCTGTGAGCCTAACAGGTAAAGCACCACACCTGGTAACATATAGGTCCCTCCACACATTCACTCTATCTGCGATTGGGGGTGGGGGAATACCCGTTACACTTGTGAACATAATTCCATAAATGAAAAATAATATTAAATGGGAAGCTTTGTATCAACTTGCTGTTGTCATGCAGCTAAAACATTAAGGCAACAGCATCAAAAAATACTATTTTGTTAAGATATAACTAATAATGTAAACTACCATTGTAACATTTCCTTGCCAAATCTTATATAAATATTGAGACATTTCTAGATATTCAAGTCACAAAAAGGCGAAGTACCCCCTCCTTCACGCGAGAAGAGAGCTGACGACATCACGTCATGTGGAAGCGGAGTGCGTTTGTGGAGAGGGGAGAAGCTGGTAGGAGATCGAGAGGCGGACGCGGATTGGTGCTGCTAGCTACCGGGCACAGCTGTGAGATACGGAGCAGGGAACTACAACATAGAGGACTGAGCTCCTGGGGCACTCGGGACAGTCATCTGTGGGGTACAAAATGGACCCAGTACTGGCAGATTACCATATCTGAGTGTGAGAGACTCAGACTGCCCCAATTCTCACACTGTCTATATTCTTTTATCAAAGTGTGAGTTGATAACATATACAGTATGCTATAGGGGTTTTATATATTTTATTATACAGTAATATACTATGTATGCTCTCAATGGTTTTCTCTCCCATATGATGCTTCATTGAGACGGAGTACCAAGTACCCGTAATAGATAGTAGGGATCCTGCAGCAAGGCGACATATTGGATAAAGAATCCTTTGTTCCTTACCACACGGAAATTACCACTGTTCCAGATCCAATGTTTCCGGAGAAGCGCGTTTATTCTCTACTTTAGTGTAAGTGCATTCGTTACCCCCTATAAAGGCCAAGTCCAGACATAGTACTCTATGTTCTCTCCCCCCCCCCCCCCACCCCTTTCTTTTCCCTCTTTATTTGCACCTGTATTTTTTTAGGGAAAGTACTGGTTAGCACCTACTTTCATTGATTATATATCACAGTTACGTATAATAGAGTGTTGTTTATATATTTGGTAATTGTTTTTTGTAGCTGTAACAGGGGATTTATCCCTTTTCAGGAAATGTGCCTCTAATCCAGCAGTGTGGTGGTTAACTGCTGGTAGTCAATTAACCAACACCACCTGGCTGATTAGGTTTGTTAGAAAAGCCTGCCTTTGAGACAGGAAGTGAGATTTTCCTGAGTCTCACAAATTGTGGGACTGACAATAGGAACAAACGTCTTGAGCCTACCAGAAGAGGCTGCCAGCAAGACACAGGGTAAAGCACCTCTAAACTTGAATGCTGATATAGACTTTCCCTCCAACTACAAGAAACAGATAAGACTTTCCTTTATAAGACTTTTTGTATATCTGTACATATCAAGATATATGTTTGGGGCTGGGAGACATGCTAATCTAAAGGGAGTTGTGGACTGCATAGGTTTCACTAGAAATACTCCCAAGTGGAACAGAAGCTTTGTTTGACCCCTTATTTGCATATGTTTGGATGATTTTCTTATGTTAAAGAAACAACAATAGCCTTATTTAATTTCACCTTAAAAAAAGTCTCCATTGCATACCTCTGCGCATGTCCTCCTACATATGGTGTCAGAATTGGGACTGAGGTGGCCCTTGAAGTTAAAAGGGGCCCCGGAGATTGCCTGTGAATTTTTTTGTGCTTTTTGCCTACAAACAGCCTGAGCAACATAAACAAAGAAACCCATGCAGCAGAGACCAGAGATAAAGGGATACACACCCAGGCAGGAAATCTACACTGCACTGAAACCCACAAAACCACAGATGGACTCTTTTCCCCGATTCCAAGAGGAGAGAGAGAGACTGTGCTGAAGCAGGTAAACCTTATTTGCCTATCACAATAAAGTGTAATAGGGTCATTGAAATAGGGGTTTTGCCTTCCAGCCATAGTCAGGGTTCAAGAAGTAAGTTAGCCCTTAAAAGGGATAGGCATTTGTTGTTTTCAAATGTTTCGCTGAAGCAGTGAATACAGATGGTGACCCACGAGCGGTACTGATTCTGCAAGTAAAGGCTGCCACACCGCATGGGACTACCAGCTGTGAATGGAGTATATGCAGAAAAGTGTGAAAATTGATGCAAGACTGTGCTGAAGCAGGGGAATTTTCAGTAAACAAGTGCTGAGGGTAAAATTGCCCTACTGGAGAAAAAGGAATTGCTGAGCTGTGTAAAAGGTATCCCAAAGCCAATTGCTAAGTGTTGAGTCGCCCTGCCGTGAGTGAAAGAAATATTCCACTGCAAAGAATATATTTATTTTTTTCTGCAAGTAAAGTCTGTCTATGTATCTTGGAAGTAAAACAGGCACCCAAAGTGTGAAGAGTGAATGCCATAATACCCAAAGTTGAGACTGAAAAATACTGAACTCAAGCAGAAAACCACATTATTTGGCTGAAGCAGAGGGATTGTACCTAGCAAGTAAATGGTGTAAAGCAAACAGAAGTTTTTACCTAACAACTGCACATCCAGTATACCTAATGAGAGAGAATGCGTGCACAGTACTGCTGATATTGTAAAACTTACCCAAGGAAAGAAAAAGAAAAAAAAAGTCTATAGAGATGCCTACAAACAAAATATGCACACCTGTAGGACTACCACAATTGGGTGTTCTAGCAAATACAGTGGCAACAGCTGCAACAGCCTCCTGAGGTCAGGAAGAGAATTACACCTGATAGCCCCAAAATGGAGGACAAGATGCAGCATTCTTGTAATGAACCCTACCCCATGGAAGAGTGGCCCCTCAAGTCCAATAAAGAGGAAGACATCTCTTACAGGTAACCCGAACCGAGTCACACCCACAAAACACCCCAAGAATGGTGGGGGTGCCTGAATTCAGCACGAACCGAAAAGACCGCTCCCTATGATGACGAATATGATCGGCAGGAGAAAAAGCGGGAGCAGCAGATCACCAAATATTTTTGCCAGCTAAAGCAACTGCAAGAAAAGCCTGGCGTATATAATGAAGCTGCTGAAGTATCAAATAAAGAAGGAGAGCCCAGTATTCCTGATGGGACGGGGTCATCCAAAACAAAAAGGCAGAAAAAGATAAAGAAAAGCGGTTCTTCACTTACCGTGGAAGGAACAGACAAATCCGCAGATCCTGTGGAGAAAAAGAGGGACCGAGATGCCCTGCAGCCTAGAGAAAATGGTGAATTCGTCCCGCGGATAACTGAATATACAGAGGGCCCAAGGCAGAAGTCGTGTACCCCAAAGAAGTGTCTGTCTGGTGCCAACAGTGAGGAACCCTAAACCAACCATCCCAGGGAAGCGGAGCCGGAACCAGTGAGTGTCGATCCCTTGACCAGCCCTGAAGATGCCCTGAAAAATGTCAGGCATGACTGTGATATGCTCCGTGAACATTTAAAAAAAAAGAAAGATGATTACGCAGAGCAACTGAAAAATAACGTGAAGCTACAGGAATATGTGCTCGCAATGTACTCTTCGGCCAGGACAGAATTGGACGATCTCAAGACTGAGCTAAATACTGCAAACGCTACTATTACTGCCATGGATGAAAAGCAGAGCCAATCTGATAAAATGATGGCTAAGCTGAAGCGGAAGTATGAGGAGGCATTGAAGGAGATGACAGTCTTTCAGCAAGAGGTTCACTCTTCGCGTAGAGCTGAATGCCTCACAACAGGAGGTCAACAGTGTCCAGACAGAGGTGGACGTATCTCAGAAAGAGGTTCATACACTCCGCAGAGCACTGGATGCCTCACATCATGAGACCAACAGCTGCCGCACAGAACTGGAAGTCTCCAGACAGGAACTTCACAGTCTCACTGAGGAGCTGGACATTGCAAAGAAAACTATCCTCCATCTTAACTTAGATCTAAAAGTCTCTCAGAAGGAGTATCAGAACCTAAACCTGGAGATGGAAGTCTCACGCCAGGAGACAGCCTGCCTCCAAGCAGATGTGCAAAAATGGAAGGTGGACTGCAAGGAGGCCCTGAATAGTACAAAGACTGAAAAAGGAGAAAATTTAAGATTAAAAAGAGAAAACTTAAAACTGAAAGAAGAAAATTCTCATTTGACAGACTACGTCAAGGAAAAGAATGAAAAGCTGCACGAGCTTAAAGAAATAAATAAACTTTTGGAAGATGAGAAGTTTGAAGCAGAGCACCGACTGCAGAACCAACTGCAAGGTCTGCGCACGCACCTCCAGAAGGCCGAGGAGAAGCAGCAAACTCTGCAGGAAGACAATCTGCAGGCTGCTAAAGAAGTACAAGTGCTGCAGGAACGTCTGATGACCCAGTATGTCACCGCAAAGCAGCATGAGAAACTGACGGCTACCCTGAGCATCACCAAAGCATCGCTAGAGGCCAAGCTTAGAACCCAGGTGACTTGGCACAAAAGGGAGCATAACAAGGTCCAGAAACTGAGACAAGTAATTGTGGCCCGAGCAAAGAAATTCACAGTGCTTCATAATACAATGAAAATGTGGAAGCAAGCTCAGAAAAAGCAAATTGTGCAGATAAATTCCCTGAAAAGAGACTTGCATGACGCACTCAAAAAACAGGGATCTCTCGCGGATGAGATTACAGTTCTACAAGGACAAGTATTGACCCTGACTAAGCGTCAGTATCCCACAGCCACAAAAACCCATGAAGACATGGGTACAGTGAGAGCTGGGAATACCGCTCGTCTGAAAAACAAGGTTGCAAAATTTGAACCACCTATACAAGCACTAGCAAAACCTTCAGCCACCCAACAGGCGACAAAAAAAGGTACACGTGCTGAATCAAAACCAGAAGAATCCTTAGCTGATGAAGCTGAAAAGATGGGACTTTCTCTGGAAGTAGATGTGGAATTGCAACTCAATCCCAAAGAAGCTGAACTAGCAACTCCATTGAGTGGAAAAAGTGCAGACAGCTACAAGAGCGGAAAACTCAAAGGGCTGTATTTAAACGCTCTGCAACTGTTGCCATACAGTCTGCCTACAATAAGACGAGCACCCGACGCGAGGGAAATCTCATGAAAGCGCACGCAGTAAAAAGACTATACTTGGAAAAAGTCCTCCTCGAGCGACAGAGGAGTGCTGATCTCAAGCACCTTCGAGTGGAGACACGAATAAACTGGAGAAAGGGCTCCAATCCCAGCGGGACTGAGGGTTCT
>NC_134483.1:181076416-181151416 GCF_040206685.1 Ascaphus truei | reverse complement strand
AGGGGCAGCTAGCCCACATCAAGCAATAAAGAATGACCTTGAATAAAGACACTTCACTGTGTGAGTCTGGAGTTACTCAGCAGGTGAAGACACCACCAAGAAGGAGTTCCTCATCAAAACCATCTCCTTGCGGGCGCAGAGATCCTGATGAGGTGGAGGCGCTGCACTGGATATAGGTAGGACTCAAGCACACTACCTCAGCTGCCTGTCTGGGTTGGCAATCCCCACACACCATCATGCGGGAGACTCAGGAGTCCTGTTGCCAACAGGTGCACCACCAGACACAACCATGTAATGGGGACTGGTTAGACCACAGGGGCCAATGTGAGATTGGGTGGGTCAGGCCAGGTCAGAAAATCCGTTACATTTGGAGGCGCTGCTGAGAGACCTGTCAACAGGACAGGCTTTTGCTAGGCACACTGGGAAACAGGGAGAGTGTATGCTTCCACTTTGTGCTGTGTTGGGACGGACCTAGGGGTAGTCAGGGGGCTGATGGAGTTTGTCAGTTCGCAGGGACGATCTAGGGGCCTGAAAGGAGTTGGGGGTTTGGAGAGGGGCTATAGCTGTTCTAGTCACCTTGAGGCAGTGCTAGTTGGTAGGATGCCTGGAGGGATAGCCTGCTAACGAGGTCAGGAATTCTGGAAAGGGTCTGCGCTAGGCTAGCCAACAGTAGGTAGACGCCCAAGTACTGCATGGAAGAGCCAGAGTACTCTAGCCCATTCCAGACCACTTACCGAAGGTAGCACAGACTGGGAGGAAGGAGATACAGCAGACACAGAGAGAGTGAGCCGAGCCTGAGGTAGTGCAAACACGAGTCCAGCCTACATTAGGCACACAAGGTGGAAATCTTTATTGTACCGGTGTGATAGCTGCCCCGCAGAGAGGAGCTCCATGTACAATAACCGCAGGTACAGCAACGAAATGGCGACCGCAAGAGTGGAGGATCCGCGCGGTGCGGAAGGTCCAAAATGGCGGACGGAGGCCGATGGAGGGAGCGCATGTGGTGTGCGTTCCGCTGAAGAGCAAGCTACTGATGTGACTTTGGCAAGCCTGTTGTGGAGTGGCGCGAAAGCTGAGGCCGCGCTGTTTTGGTCCTGCCTAGGACCTAGGGGTACTGCCCCTGAGGACAGTGAGGAGGACATTACCGTGATTTGTGGAGAACATTATGAGATTGACTGTCAGTCGGCATACAAACAGTTAAACGCTACCTCACCGTTCAAAGAGACTGACAGTGCAACCCAAAATTGCGGCTCCCGCTTCCCTGGGAGACCACGTGGAGCAAGTGCAGAAAATTCTGCAGATTCTGGACTTACAGAAAGTTGGCCAGGAGTGGTGCCAACAGGAAAACCCCACCCTGCTGGGGGGTATGGCGCGAAACCTGAGGCTGCGCCGTCATGGACAATGACTAACTCAGCCCAGTGCTGAGTCAACCGATCAACCTGTGGGACCTTCCCCTAATCTCAACCAGGGGGAGTGGTTTCCAACTGTGCCCAGTGGGAACGGATCCTGCCGAGCGAGGAGCTGGTGAGCCGGCCGCACCCTTACAGAAAGTAATCCCTGTAATTGGTGCTGCCTGTGAAGGAAAGGACAAAGAGGCAGAGCAAATTTGGCCGGGATGGCGCCAAATAAGGAGTGGTGCTCGGGTGTTGGCGCGAAACCTGAAGCCGCGCCCCCCAGGACTGTGAAAAGTACAGCCCTAATTCCGGGACATCCTATAAGACTGTGGGACCCTCCCATAATCTCCACAAGTGGGGGTGGTTTCCAGCTTTGTCAGATGAGGGTGGAGCTAGTCAACGGAGTGGTTGGCAATCCAACCCCTGCTCGTCAGTTACGAGGAGCCAGTACGCTGAACAGACCGTTACTGCGAGTACCTCCTATCGTGACTATGGCCTGTAAGCAGGAAGAAAATACCATGGTCTCCACCCAACCCTATTCGGCACCAGGAGGCTTCCTGGTGATTCGGGTGGCGGGCACTGAGACAGTGGCGTGCCTCTGCTTGCAGTGCAGACTACCCGGTGGTACCGTGGGTACAGCGGCTCGCTGCCCGCACTGTGGCCTCCAGTACATGTGGCCCATGCCTAATTTCGTGCCCTACCAGGCCGTCGAAGCAGTGAGAGACGCGGCTATGCTGTCAGCCGAGCTTCCCGGTACGCTGTGGAGGGAAGGTGCGGATCCCGGAGAATGGGGATTGGGGCCGGTTGCCAAAACTGAGCCCGCGGAGAGAGAAGCTAGCGGTCAGTGTATCGGCCGAGAGGCTAAGCGACGGTCACCCCGACCGGTAACCTCAAGCAAGGTGGAAGTGGATTCCTCGGACGAGTAACCCATGGTGTCGTCCGGTGTGGTGGTTCGCCAACCATCAACTTCTTGTGGCGGTAACGGGAGAAAGGTGCCACTTACCAGAGCTGTCGGTGAACGGAGCCGGGTGTCACCAGTACCGCGAAAGACCGAGAGACGGAGTCCTTCGATTCCAGGGACCGGCAGGTCCAGTGGTGAGGGTCGATCCACACCCACACCACGGATCGGTAAGAGCAGTCCTTGTTCTTACCTGATGCTGACGGCGACCTCGGTGGAGGAAAGGCGTTACCAGGCCCCGGCGGGGCGGCAGAACCAAGCGGAACTTCCGGATGTCGTGGTGGAGGAAGAGGTCCCGCTTGGGTACCCATTTTGACAAAGGCCTGACGGGCCGAAACGCGTCAAGAGGATCCGTTTGCACTTTGTTCTATTAAAGCTTCATGTTTCACTGATCAGCCTTCTCTGAAGTTTTGTTCCACGGCTGTGCGGCGTACTGACCTCTCTGGGGAGGATTTCTAGTGTTCTGGTGCCTGCTGCCTGCACGCCGGGCTGTGTATGGTGTATCTGGGTCTCCCCGCTGCATCCGGAAGTACCGGCACTGCCGCCGGTCAGGTGACCACCCACCGCGAACGAGCGGGTGCAGGGTTTGCGGCGGAAGAGAGTGCTGGCAACGTGAGAAGATCTTCCCATCATTCCAGCAAGAGACATCGCAGACAGAGGGACACACAGCATTGTTCATGCAGGAAGACAGACGGGCCACTTCATCACGTCCCCCAGTGCAACTGTAAGTTATTTCCCTTCAAGTCTTTCTCCAACTTCATTGTGCTTACAGCTAGCCAGTTGTAGAGAATTACATATATTCCAACACACACTGGGGGATAGTGGCACCCTTCAATCAGATTCATTGTTAAAACACCATTCCACAGCTGCAGTTACATTTTCTGAGCGCCTGGTGGCTTAACTGGCTGTTTACCCGTTTTTCACATCTGTCGGTGAACGGAGCCGGGTGTCACCAGTACCGCGAAAGACCGAGAGACGGAGTCCTTCGATTCCAGGGACCGGCAGGTCCAGTGGTGAGGGTCGATCCACACCCACACCACGGATCGGTAAGAGCAGTCCTTGTTCTTACCTGATGCTGACGGCGACCTCGGTGGAGGAAAGGCGTTACCAGGCCCCGGCGGGGCGGCAGAACCAAGCGGAACTTCCGGATGTCGTGGTGGAGGAAGAGGTCCCGCTTGGGTACCCATCCCAAGTTGACGGAGCATCCAGCCTCGTAGATGACGTCACTTCTGGCGGGCGTGGCAGACCAACTGGAGAGACGACTACACATCGTGGATCGGGCAGTGCTTCCCGATCGCCCGGTCCCAAGAAGAGTTGGCAGGTGGCGAGAAAGGAAAGCGGTGAGACCCGACCAGCGGAAAGCCTTTGCAGTAACTCAGGACAATGTAGTGGGAGTGAGCGGGTCGGAACCCCGCAGATACCCATAGTCCGCCCTTATGCCCAACCCCACGCCTTAGCTAAAGCCCCAGTTCTGGTCACGTTTCCCAGGGGGTCCTCGTCAACTTTGGGGATGTCTGGAGGGTCCCAGGGTACCTCCGAAGAATGGACTGGAGAGAGACTGGGGGGGTTCACGTCGGATGACGGGTCGTTGGGTGGGGGTTATTCGTGGGAAGTGTCAATTTCTAGCGGGTGACCTAGCGTGGTGAGCATAACGCTAGAGAATAGACCCAAACGTGTGGGGTGACCTAATTCCCGATCTACCGGGACATCTGGGGTGTCCTCCTGGGGAGAGCAAGAGGAAGGGAACTCCATAGAATCTTCCCCTGAAGAGTTTAGGGAGACCCGGTGGTGGGCCCCCTTATTTGAAGGCTATGTGGGTTGGTTGGACCGTACTCGGTTCCTATTAGAGAGAGAGGATGTGGTCGACTATTGGTGGGCTCGTGGGGAGTTTACGGCAGAAGAGAGAAAAAGGGAAATGCAGGAGCGGTGGTACCAGATTCGCCACCATAACATAGAGCCCATGGGTTCCAGTCGATTAACAGATCCGGTAGAACCGGATGAGCCCCTATCGTGGGTGTTACCAGGAAAGGCAGGTAATGCCAAATTGACCCGTGTTAGTAGAGCGGAGAGGGCCATTATCACGAAGTATAAAAACTCTCATGGCCTGGAGTATCCGTATGTCCCTGAACCCCTCATGCAGGAAATTGAGGACAACAGGGATAGGTGGTTGCGCGAAACCATAAAGTTATATATGGTTAACAAGGGTGGTGCCATTACTGGGCACAAGGCCGAGGAGAGGATCGCACAGCTTATGCGGGTATGGAGCATAGGGCGGAACATTTACAAGCATAAGGTAGTATACAGACCAGAAAATGGGCTACCTCGTGAGTACTGCATCATGGTCCTGGATATGGGGGGACGGGAGGTTAAGAAGCCCGACCCACGTCACTATTACTAGGAGGTACAGGACAGATGTTGCGCGAGTTAGTGCCTGCTGGTCAGGGCGTGCTTGGTGCGATACCCATTACTGTGAAGTTCAAATGTTGTAATCAATTATGTGTTCCATTTTTCAGTGCTTCCCGGAGAAGGTACAACAAATTTAGGTACCAGACGGGTAGTTGGGATTCACCAGGGGGAGAATGTAGCCAAGTTGTAAAATGGACTGCAGTTTCCTCTCCTGCTGGCAGTAAGGCCTGGTAAGTGACAGGGATGCCAGCAGTAATCATGGAGGTTTGCCCTCACACCCTGGTGAGGTGCCCTATGTGTGGATGGGAGTGGCTACATACTCTGAGTCCACCATTAGTGACATCAGAGATGTGCCCGCCCCCTGGAGATATAAGGCACAGCACTGTTCAAAGTTAGGGTTGTTGAAGTAAGGAGCAGGTCTGCGTTGAGACCTGGGGAAAGAGGGTGCTAGTGCTGTAACTAGTGGCCCTATACTGATAAATCAGCAGCACGCTGTGCACACGATACTGTGTCCAGGGACCTGGCACAGGGGTGATCTCCCTGAGGGGAGAGGGGATCCCACTCCATTGGGAGGGTGTACCTTTGAAAGGAGTACACGGTGCAATGTGTGGCTAAGTGACTTACTGCAAGGGCAGCTAGCCCACATCAAGCAATAAAGAATGACCTTGAATAAAGACACTTCACTGTGTGAGTCTGGAGTTACTCAGCAGGTGAAGACACCACCAAGAAGGAGTTCCTCATCAGAACCATGTCCTTGCGGACGCAGAGATCCTGATGAGGTGGAGGCGCTGCACTGGATATAGGTAGGACTCAAGCACACTACCTCAGCTGCCTGTCTGGGTTGGCAATCCCCACACCTCACTTTCTGCCCCACACCTCTGGAATGCTCTTCCCCTCAATACCCGACTAGCCCCCTCGCTATCCACCTTTAAGACCCACCTTAAGACACATCTGCTTAAAGAAGCATATGAGTAGCACTGGATAATCATGGACACATGACACAAAGCTTGGCCTCCTGCAGACGCACTTACTAGTATTCCCTCCTACTGTCTCTGTACGTTCTCCCTACCTACCAATTAGATTGTAAGCTCCTCGGAGCAGGGACTCCTTCCTTAATGTTACTTTTACAGTATGTCTGAAGCACTTATTCCCATGATGTGTTATTTATATTTGTTATTTATATGACATGTATTACTACTGTGAAGCGCTATGTACATTTTATGGCGCTATACAAATAAAGACATACATACATACATACACACCATCATGCGGGAGACTCAGGAGTACTGTTGCCAACAGGTGCACCACCAGACACAACCATGTAATGGGGACTGGTCAGACCACAGGGGCCAATGTGAGATTGGGTGGGTCAGGCCAGGTCAGAAAATCCGTTACACATGTAAAATGGATTTCAGGCAAAAGGTGACATGGTGTGCTAATTTGCATGTCATTTCCCAGAATCCCTTGCTGCAGTGGAAGCACTGTATGCTAGGTGATAATGGTGAAAGTCAGGGTTGCAGCCCTTTCTAAGACATGTGAATGTGCTCACAAGTGATCTTTTTATTTGCTATATAGATATATATATATATATAGATCTATAGATCTATATATAGAGATAGATAGATAGATAGATAGATAGATAGATAGATAGATAGATAGATAGATAGATAGATAGATAGATAGATAGATAGATAGATAGATAGATAGATAGATAGATAGATAGATAGATAGATAGACCCTCCTGTTTGTAAAAACCTGTTCTCAGTGCAGTTTTTAACAGTACTTCAATGTTTTTTGTTTATATGAACTTGCTCAATGGTTAAGCTTTCTGTGCAGCACTAAAACATGGCAGCGTCCGTATACAGTATATCTATAGCTTTGCCAACTCACAGACCAAGAAATTTTAAAATGACAGCCTGTATTTTATAATCACCCTAGAAAGTTAGAAAGAGAGGTTGCCGAGGGGGAAAGAAGGTTCAACAGAAAAGGGAAAAATAGAGACAGTGGGGCTATGCACTAAGCAGTGCTTTTTTGCGCCTGATTGGAAAAAATTTGCTCGGCCGATAAAAAGTGAAGCCAAACGTGGGATTCACTAACAAGTTCAGGGCATTTTGTTCCGGCCGAGTAAAAATCTGCCTGATCACGCGAGCCTCCCTCCCCCCTCCCCCCCCAGCTATCGCGCTTAAACTTGTAAAGAGCGATCGCTGATAGAAAAAAAACGCTTGTAAGAACTCCATACACGGATCTTACAGGCGATTGTACTGTAAAAATATACATTTTAATACTAGTGTAGATGTGTGGGGGTCTCCTGAGCTGAACCGCATTGGTTTCAGCCTCGGGGACCCCCTACTTCCCGAGATACAGGTCTCGTTATGGCGGCGACACTGACACATATCGGGGCCTGTAATTTGAGAAGCAGGGTGTCCCTGAGCCAGAAATCAACTTGGTTCAGCTCAGGAGACCCCCTGCTCCCGCACACTATTAACATTAAACATATCACATTAAAGCAGCTTCCTTACCTTAGCGGCTATCCGCTAAGGCAATGAAGGGGTTAAGGCACAATAGCATTTTTAATTGGGGACAATTGCCCCCAATAAACATTGCAATATACAACACACCCACCCCCTGTGCCCCCAACAACCCCTATACCCCCCTAACATACATCAAATATCTTAATATTTTTTTTCATACACAGGAATTATACTACTGCTGCGACACACTTTATTTGAGCAAATACCCAGTATGTACCTGGCAGATACCTGGAATGCGCCACTCCTCACCTCTGACAAGCCCCGTTGTGTTTGCCTTCCCAGCCTGGGTTCATGCCTGGCTGACGGGCAGCTGATCTGTTAAATGATAATGATTAGGATTTAATAGGCTGCAATGCTTCGCGTGTCTACCAGATGGCATAAATTCATGAATTGTAATGCAGTATATATATATATACTGTGCAGTATTGCAGCCAGCGGGAATAAAATGCTTCAATCCCTGCCTGGAAAATAACTCAATGCACTCGGGCAGAAAACAGTCACAAACCTCAATACACCCGGGTATACCCGAATTCGTGGGACTAGCCGAGCTCGAATAAAGTGTGTCGCCAGTGTATAGGCCAGCGGTGGCCCTTGGGTGGTCCCCGCGGTTGTCCGGGGTCCCCGGGTGGTCCCGCAGGTGTCCGGGGTCCCCGCTTGCCTGCAGTACCAATCTGGTGCCCAACAAAATAAATAAAAAATACATAAATACTTTAAAATAAATACACCCCCCTTCCCCCGTCCCCTAACACATACACTACAGTAATGGGCAAAATTACTTTTATCCACATATATATATTTTTATTCTTGCCAATGTTTGCGCAGAGAGAGCTGCGGATCTCTCTCTGCTGCAAACACATATCGGCAGGGGACGGCGTATCGCCAGGTTATCGGGAGACAGACTGTCTCGCCACCGGCTACTCTGCGTTTTGCTTTCGCAGTGATTCGCCAGGGATTCGGCCTTTCCTGAATACTACGAGGGCAAATCGCCAAAATCCTTCCGATATTGAACCCCTGCCGAGAGCACTTTTTCGGCGCTTACTGCATGAGGCCCATAGTTTGGTGCAAAGAGTATATATGGGTCACCTGTGACGTGTCAACATTATATACATGCATTGAACACAGAAAAGGAATGGAGGCAACAACAACATTTCTGGATAAGGATTTCTCTCAGGCAAAACAACAAAATTATTTTATTATCGGTTGTATAACTATTTATTTGAGAACGATTTTTTTATTTACAAACTTGTGGAACTGCGATGGGGACAAAGTTTGCCCCCAGTTTCGCAAATCTCTACATGGGGAACTGGGAGGAATCTTTTATTTGGACAAACAACCCGTTTTAGAGGATATTATTTTATACAGATGTTTTATAGATGACCTGATTTTTATATGGAAATTAGGAGAAGAGAAATGTAAAGATTTTTGTTACACCTAAATACAAATAATCTTAACTTAATTTTTACTTAGCATTTTAGTTCAGAAACATTAAACTATTTAGACAATGTCCTTTTTTAGTGACAATGAAAACATTTCAACAAAAATATTCTTTAAACTAGTGGACTGTAATAGTAATCTGGATTTTAATAGCAACCATCTTAAATCATAGAAGGACAATATCCCGTGTGGGCAGTTTCTAAGGTTGAAAAGAAACTATACACGCCCTGTATATGTGGATTGCGCCCTTCACATTCTTTTCTTCTTTCTGAGGTGTTCTATATACAAGAGGAGTGGTATCCTCTTTTGTGGGGCAGCATCAGCAACCAACCTTATAGGAGGAATATTTCCACATAGGAGGACTTTACATGTAAATACTGTATCCTCATATACCTGTCTTAGTGTTTTTTGGGTGGAACAATTTACACTCAGGGAACTGACAGGAGTACTATATCTGTGCTAGCTATTGGTCTGCATTTCTAGGGGACCGTGCTATCAGTGGTTACTTGTTTTATGTAAGTGGTTATTTGACTAAACCAACATTAATAACATTTTACATAATTTTGTTTTCATTTTTATTCTTTCTGTTTCTTTTTGTTCATTTGGTCAGTGAGTAACATCAATAGGTCACATCTGGTCATCTATTTATATACCACAGATACACACATATATGTATTCTGTTACTACTTATGTAGAATAGCGTATATTAAACCTAGCGCACCGCCAAATGCACTGAGGTGCATGTACACCTGCCCACAATTTTTTCATATCCACAGCTTTGCCAACTCACAGAACAAGTAATGTGAAAATGACACCCTGTGTTTTATAATCACCCTAGAAAGTCGTTATAACTTTGTCTCTGCCAGGAATGAGAAACATAAGTAAGTCGTTACTTAATCTTCATGTGTTATTTTGAAACGTTTGTAATTACTTCATTAAATGGTAAGGGAATAGGGGAACATTTTCATGTTTGCTGTGGAAATATTATTATTTTTTTTACACTACATTGATTTAGAGGATAATCAGCATTTTATTATTCCCAACAGCGGCCATTTAAAACAGTGTCGCATTGAGTCAGCCAAGAGCTGGACACCTGCCACTGAAGAGACAGCATAATGATTCTCTTGTCATTTTCCACCTTCACTCTCAGGACCTTATTCAATATGCGGTGATGCCGTGTTCCCCTTGTCTTGGAACATTTCAGCTCTATTTATTTGAATACATTTTATTGGACCTGCCATCTCCATGAACAAGGGGAATACACAAAGCTATCAAACGTGTCTGCTTACTTGGGATATTCCTGGGTTTCAAAGCACACCTGTAAAAAGCCCCAAATAAGCTAAATAGTAACTGTGTAAATTAATTATAACTTATAAAAACAGTGTTTTTTGAAGCTTACCTTTTAAGAGCAGTCACCCTAAGGGTGCTCAACTCCAGTCCTCAAGTCACCCCCCCTCAGGTCATGGGCTTCAGCACAGGTGGCTCAATCAGAGGCCCGAAGACTCCCCCACCTGTGCTGAAGCTGGGATATCCTGAAAACCTGACATGGGGGGGTACTTGAGGACTGGAGTTGAGCACCCCTAGACTAAGGGGCTGCTCTCAAAATGTCATCTTAGAAAAACACTGTTTTTATTAAGTTATTATTAATTTACACAGTTATTATTAAGCTTATGTGGGGCTTTTTACAGGTGTGCTTTGAAACAGGTAAGGTTTTTATGGTAGCCCTGCTTCAGCACAGGAGGCCTCCCTGCTTCAGCACAGGTGGCTCAGTTGAAGACTGCACCACAGATTGATCCTGGGATAGCCTTAAAACCTGACCTGTTGGGGGGTCTTGAGGACTGGAGTTGGGAACCTCTGCTCTAAAGCATTGTTAGCCGATCACGAGGTCCTTTTCTGCAGGCAGCAGCTTCAGCTCACGATACCCCGTTAATGAATAGGAAGATTTGCTAAGCCTAAACACAATCTCGGATGTCCTCTTTTGCATTGTAAAGTGATATCAGCGGAGTTGAGAAATACACTGGATGCTTTGCTGTAAATTATTCCGTTTCACAATTATTGAACACCTGGCACAGTGAAAGTGAGATGGCTGTTTTCTTTTCATGCGTATTAACACTGATTACCCACACAGACACCAGAGAGCATACCAATTTCACCTTGTTAGAAAATATGGATAAGTTGTTTTGTTTAATATTAAGAATGTCATTAATTCAGTGTTAATTTTGCATTGATTGTTAATGTGGAGTTTATTTTGTGTAATAAGAAATCATTTCAAAGTTAATAAATAAACGGATTGTGTTTACTATCTATTGTGCTTCTTCTGCAGAGGCTTTTGCAGCAACAATAATAATTGTTTGGTATTAATGGATCCTCGTTTCATCTGCTTATTTATATCTATGTTAACCAAAGAGATAGAACCCATGAATACATCTGCATGTGTTTCCCATGTCCGCATAACCTACATTATTGTCTTTTGATGATTCTTGAATTTCTAGCTGTAAAAATAACAATACTTACATGCATTTATACTCTTGTATTTTTAGGCATGCACGATATGTACATATATTAATTTGTATTTATCACCGTTCCCACATTACCATACCAGATGATTGACTTTATGCACTTTATTTTATACCTTATGAGATACTTATATTTAAACATAACTCTTGTTACATACAATAACTGACTAAATACATTTTATCTGCATGAGGACTACTTTTGAGATTGTGTATAGCTGTGTATGTTCCTACTGCAGATTATTTGTAGTTTAATCTTGCACACAATGCATTTAAATTGTAAGAGTACAGATGTAGCCCACCGTTATTGCAGCTATAAAATGTGGGAGTTCGCGTTATGTATGACACACTCATGCACGACATTGTGTGTCAGCATATAGTTTTAATGGTATACCACAGTGTGTGACTCAACCGATTAAGGGGCCTATGCACTAAAATCCAGGAGGAAAAAATCGCCATTGTTTTTAAATCTCCATTTTTTATAACGTTGCTATCACGGTATGCAGAAAGCCCCAAATGCCACTGTGATGGTGAGGGGGTAACCAGGCTCAATAATAAAGGTTAAGCCCAATTGGTTACCCCTAACCCATGTGTTAAGGTCCTAGAGTGTCAGCTCTTGGACCTACTGTCGTATATGCATCACTGTGACTGTTTGTAAATTATGTGACACTACAGTATTTTTTGTGTTTTTGCCTTTCCAGGAGTGCTGGCAAGCAGAGACTGAGGGGCTGGGAGTTTCAGAGGGGCTTTTGCGGCGAAAATCTTGTCAGATTGTGATTATGTAGAGGGGTTTCCGAGTTACGGGATACCCCAAAGACATACATGAAAATCAGGTAAGATTCTCAGGCACATTGAAGCACTGTGCTCCGGTCCAAAATCCTACCCTGGAACCGCCAGGGTTCCCTGCTTCAGCACCGACCAGAAAGATAAAAATGGTAAAAAAAGGTAAAAACAGGGCATAGGGAATCATGGTATCCCCAGAACGGTACAGGGGTCCCTTGCATATGGATAAATGCCCAGTTCATGCCCAGTCATCCTGAACCTAGTATAAGGGTTCAGGGGGTGCTCTAGCTATGTGATAAAGCTGCAAGGTTTTTATTTGTGGGATAAAAATAAAGTCAGGTTTTTACAGTTTTAAATTGCTTAATCACTTTCACTCACAAGGTGGCGCTGTGATTGAACTGTAGTGCACAGTGCACATGCGTTGTATTGTTAATGGTGGCCGACATTTAATCCGTAGAGCATGTGATGTCACTTGCCCATACACGAGGAGTACTGTATGTGCATGCAAACTGAGACATGTCAGTGGAGGTGCAAAAACATTTTCTGCTTTGAGTCATCAGTGGTGGCAACCAAATACAAGATAGTATAGAATTGTTCAGTGGTTGTATGGCGTAAAAAACATGGTAAACTATTTTGCGGACTATATATTTATGCTGCCTTAACGTTATAAAATCTATATTTTGCATACAGGTATACCCCGCATTAACGTACGCAATGGGACCGGAGCATGTATGTAAAGCGAAAATGTACTTAAAGTGAAGCACTACCTTTTTCCCACTTATCGATGCATGTACAGTACTGCAATCGTCATATACGTGCATAACTGATGTTAATAACACATGTGTAACAGGCTCTATAGTCTCCCCGCTTGCGCACAGCTTTGGTACATGTAGGGAGCCGGTATTGCTGTTCAGGACGTGATGACAGGCGCATGCGCGAGCTGCCGTTTGCCTATTGGGCGATATGTACTTACTCGCGAGTGTACTTAAAGTGAGTGTACTTAAAGCGGGGTATGCCTGTAGGTTAATACAATAAATATTAATGAACACACTGTCCCAGCAAGCTCTAACACCAGTACCCACCACATCATATATATATATATATATATATATATTTGTGTAAAAAGGGGTGCTAATGAGCTTGGCCAAATGTATACAGCAAAAGACAAAGATATCCAATGTGGCTAAATACATAGTTAAATACTTCAATATTAGTATTCTCATGAGTAAGGGTCATTTAGTTAATCCCTTTGGCCAAAGCGTTATAAGCCTGCAGCCGCATCCATCCACTGCAGAGGTAAATGAGAGTTTTCACATGTAGTGTTAGGACCAGCATACTGGTCATGCTGTGACGTGGCTGCAGGCTAATTTTCTATTGTTGGGTAAACTGAAGCTGTTAAGTACACTCTGTGTTGACCTTTTCACTAAATGATTACTCCCCTGCCCGATTTTTAACACTTTTTCTGTGCTACTATTGTTGTTCAGTGGATTTGTTAGATCTGCCGTGTGCTTGGTTGGAGAGTGGGTAAAAGTTTGAAGATGTCATCTTCACTGATGAAACCTGAGTAGCATATGATAGGTTCTCTAGAATGTTGTTCGGGAACCGTAGCCACCTTTTCAATTAATCCGAAGCATCCCCTGAAGGTACATGTGTGGGGAACCATCTCACACTGGGAGTGGGCTGTGAGGATGCGCTCTGCAGTCAATATGGTTGACGGATCAGGACGCTCGCCCCAAATAACAGGGCCACCAATCCAGGAAGTCAGCCTCTCTCTGACCTTGATTGTCAACACCTACTCAAGGGCTTTAAATAGCAGTTAATTGCTCTCAGCCAATGCCCGTGCAAAGTATTATTATACTGGGTGGGCTGCAGTGTCCTGTGGTTTCCCCAGTCCTTGCTATTGATCTTGTTGTAACCTCGGAACTTTGAGCCGACTAACTCTGCCTAGAACTCTGCCTGCCTCGATCTTGGAACTGTGACCTGACCATTCTTGACTATCTTCTTCCTCAACTCGGAACCAGACATCACTACCTGTGCATATCTAGGACTCTGATCTTAGGCCAAGGTCACTCCCTACCTTTGCTCTGTGGGTTTGTATCCTAACTTGCAGACAATGTTACAAGTTGCATGGGCCAAACAATGGATCCTGTAGAGGTAGTGAATCCCATGACCCATGCTCCTGGTGGCTCATGACACTTGCCTGGCTACATTGGATCAGAAGCTAGATACCATCGTTTCTGCTGCAGACCCTTTGCAGTCACTACAGTGCATGTTGGTAAGTACCAGTCCGTTCCACGTCCGTGCCTTCGGGTGAAAAACTCACGCCAATGACTGTGGTCCTAACTAAACCCAGGATTCCTACCCCTGTCTGTTATAGAGGTCTCCCCTCAGCCCGTGAGAGTTCCTGAACCAGTGAAAAGTCCAGTTTGACACACAGCTGGGGGCATATATCTTCTCCCTCCTTATGGATGAGGCTCTGGCATGGGCTTCACCCCTTCTTCCACCAGGAAGGTGGCTGAGCATATCCATTATAACCTGTGATTGTCACAAGCCCCTCTGCTTTGCCTGGCCTGTGGCCTACTCTGTTTCTGTGGCCTTCCCTGTGCTGAAGCCCTGTGCTGAAGTCTTCTCCGTTCCTCAGCCCTTCCCTGAGCTGAAGCTTATCCTGCTTCCAGAGGCCTGCACTGAAGTCTTCTCTGCTTCAAGAGGCCTATCATGTTTCCAGATGCCTGCGCTGAAGCCTTCTCTTTCCCGAGGCCTTCACTGTGCTGAAGCACCTATGCTAAAGCCTTCCCTGATGCCGACCCCAGCCTGTGACCCTGACCATTGCTCCTGTGCTGCCTGCCTTGACCAAAGCCTGGATATCGACTACACTGCCCTCTCCAACCCTGACCTGGCTACTCACGACTATGGAATCCGTAATCCGGACCTAGCTTTGCGGCTCCAGGTCAGTGTTTCTATAACCCCACCTCAGCCCTGCGGTCCGGACCTGGTTTGTGGCGAGCACGTCTGTTACAGTGGCACAACCCTTTGCCAATAAAAGGGTTAATACTGTTGCACATTGTTGGTTTTCTAGTGTGAGGCAAATATATGTATTCAGTATATCCATTAGATGATTTAACTTTTATTTAGTTTAGTGAAATAGGAAGAACAGTAATATGAAATAAATATCATGTGCATTTACGCCCAATATGACCGAATTAGAAAGTGACGTCCATATGATTCCCTTTAAAAGAAATCACTGTACAAACCATAAAGTATCTTTAATATTTTTTAGCTACAATACCTACTTTTTATTTTATTTTAAAGATGTATTTGAAAAAGGCATTGTCACTAAATAAAAAGGGTTTTATAGCTGTAATACAGTACCAAATTATAAAGTGAGATTGAAATTAAAAAAAGCATATTTGCAACATTTCATTTTTCATGCGTGTTTTTGTCTAGCTTGCCTCAATGTCAGCAGCTTTATCTACTTTACTGACACCTACTGAAGTGAACAATATTCACAAAATATCTTCATTAAACACTGCATTGTGTAAAGCTGTCTCACATTTTCATTTGGCCTGTAACTGTTTAATACGCCTAAAAGATAAAATATGTTAAACTGTGCATGCAATTTCTTTATACATAATGTATAACCCTGTTCACTTAATGTACCCATGTATTTGTAACCATGATATGTCATCATAACTCTGTGCCCAGGACATACTTGAAAACGAGAGGTAACTCTCAATGTATTACATCCTGGTAAAACATTTCATAAATAAAAAATGTGTGTGTGTGTGTGTGCGCGCGCGCGTGGGTGCGTGTGTGTGGTTAAATTGTAAGTGGGGTTTCATTTGTGGTTTTCTCAAAATATTCAAAGGGATAGCTCTTTAAAATAATATTACACCTTTAAAGTGGTCCAATACTTAACAGTAAGCAACAAGACCAAACAGAATAAGATTCCGTGTTTGAAAGTCTGTTTGCCTACCTCCCTCCCTGCCCACACTCTACAACTTGCTCTAGACATTCAATGATATGTTGATGTTAATTTAATCTAATGTTTTTATTTATTTTATTACACTACAACTTCCACAGTTTAGACAGATCACTATTTTTTTTTGTTACCCATCAACCTCTTGTACTGACTCAATGGTCCAGCATGCAAGTCACATGTATACACACACTTAAATATATGTATATTGTAGATACAACCGATGGAAAATTAGAGCTATAGAACAGGATAAGCTTAATAATGCTTATCACATTTTGTTTCACCACAACCCCCATTCTGTTTAAAAGGTTATGTTGCCTTTGGAAACCATTGGTGCTGTTGTTTTATACTACAGTTGTTTAAAAGTTGATAATATGTTGCTAAAAAGTGATTTATTTTACTTAGCTACATTTAGCATAATAAAATGTTTTCTAATTCAAAACAATTATCTTAATTTTTTTTTTTTTTTTTTACTTAAACAACATTTAACACTAGTCATATCCCCAGTAATATTTTGTTCTGTGACACGTGTAGTTAGAGAGGTTGTGTTGAAATGAATAGGAAAATACTGAGCAAGGAATGTCTGAGTAGACAGAAAACAAAGGAATGGCATTTTGTATGTGTAAGAAATACACAGGCAAGTAGGTATAACATCATTTTCAGGGAGAATACAAACTCCTTATTCATTCCTTCCTGCCTTTCTTACAAATGGAGTATGAATAGTCCAGCATCTGTTATCTAAGTATCCAGCTGCCAGTGAAGATTGTTCCTGATTAGCCAGGTTTAGGCAGGCTTGCTTAAATACCTTAGAGCAGGGGTGCACAAAGTTTTGATCCTGCGCCCCCTTCCTGCTCACCTCCCGGCTCTCGCTCCCCCTCCTGCTCGGCTCCGGCTTCAAATGCCGTTCCCCGGCCTTTAATTTAAATGCCTTGGCGGAGAGCGTGGGACCTCTGTAGAAAATCTCCCACCTCCCCCCTGGGGGGGGCACGCCCCCCCACTTTGAACACCCCTGCTTTAGAGCAGGCCTCATCAACTATTAACTTATCCTTGGTGGTGGCCGCGAGTTAAGGTTACAGTGTAACGGATTAAGGGGAGAAATTACTAATTTTAGCAACCCTGCGGAGAGATAAGAGGTTTGGCTACTTGAATGATCAGAATGTCTCGAGATTCTCTCAAAATTTGCTGCGGCAGAATAATGACCAATCGGATTAACACAGCAGGGAATCCTACCGGGGTCTGCCTGTCTGTGATAGATGCACAGTAAGAGATAGGCTGAATCAGTCACTCTAACAGCGCGCCTCTCACAGGCGATCACAGGGGTTTTATTACAATTCTAAAACTACAGTATTGTAGCAGAGTGTCTCCGGAGCTGAACCAAATTGATTTCAGGTCCGGGGACCCCCTACTTCCTGAGATACAGGCCCCGTTATGGGGTGCCGGTATCCCCATGTTAAACTCCTGTGGGTCACGTGACCTTTGGATATAAACAAAGATTAAAATAACATGTTTAAGATTAAATTGAATGTGTTTTAGATTAGTGGCTTGTTTGGAAGGTTGGCAGGATGTATGTTGCCTGGCATAGTGGCAGCTCATGCCCACAAGCCATGGGAGTGCCAGCATGCCAGTCAATTTTTTTGGTGGCATTTAAAAAAATTATGTGGGGACACAGGGGGTGGGTGGGTGGGTTGTGTATTAGTGGGTGGGTAGTTCAGTAGATATTGTAATGTAACCTGCTAGAGTATTCTGCCTTAACCCCTTCATTGCCTTAGCGGCCATTGCATGGCCGCTAAGGTAATGAAGCTACTTACATTTTTATTTTTTGTGTGCGTGAGCAGGCGGTCTCCAGAGCTGAACAAAGTTGATTTCAGCCTTGGGGACTATCTACTTCCCGAGATACAGGCCCCGGTATGGGGTGCCGGTATCCCTCTGCTTTGTTTAGATCCAACAGTCACGTGCCCCACAGGATTTTAACATGGGGATACTCGCACCCCATAACAGGGCCTGTATATCAGGAAGTAGAGGTCCCCGGACCTGTAATCAATGCGGTTCAGCAAAATACACATTGTAACTGCAAGTTAAGCGAAACATGTGAAACATCTGATGTGCTCACCGTAAATGTGCAAAAAAATGTGAGGGATTAAAACATATATACACACGTGTGGATGACGTGGCTGACTGGAATCTAGGACAATATATAAATGCTGAAAGCACTCAGCCATATAACGCCTAATGCATAGTGTAAGAAATGATAATGCAATGATGACTCTATGCATCATGTCAGGAAGCGACACCTTAAAAAACCAACAAAAATACATAATGCAGACAATGTCAAATAGAGAAACTGGTAATAAATTAGAATACATGCTGTGTCACACTCTCAGCAAACATTGCTACAGGTGGCTCTTGACTAAAAGGGACCTGAGGTATCTGACACACTGTAATGCACCAGCATACATAAAAAGTGAAATCGTGCATCAAAGCATAATAATTTGCACAAACAAAAAAGACAGTATATAAATGCTGAAAGCACTCAGCCATAGAACGCATAATGCGTATTGTAAGAAATGATAATGCATTGATGACTATGTATCCTTTCAGGGAGCGACACCTTAAATACCAACATAAACACATAATGCAGACACTGTCACATGGAGAAACTAGTGATAAATTGTGTGTGTCTCGCTTTCAGCAAACATTGCCACAGGTGGATCTTGACTGCAAGGGACCTAAGGTGCCAGACATGATGGAGGAAATGCGGCTAACTGGCTGACACCCCAAGGCAGTATGCGCTGGTTTTGCTGTTAAAGATGAATCCTAGTATCAGCAGGCAGCTCAATGGGCCAGGTGCGGAGATTACAGGAAACAGCTTAATCTGAAGTCCTCATTTAGACCCCGTGGGCTCAATGTGCCCAAACTGTAGATGAGTCTGGCTTCAAGCTGTAGTAGTGTCCTGTTGCGATTCCCTCCTCTCCCCGAAGTCCGTGCCTGGGCAATTGGCATACAACGCAAGGTGGCGAGCCCATGCCTCTTCTCTTTGTAATGTCTTGCTACTGTCTAGTCTTGGGGTGTCATCCAGTTAGCCGCATTTCCTCCATCATGTCTGGCACCTTAGGTCCCTTGCAGTCAAGATCCACCTGTGGCAATGTTTGCTGAAAGCGAGACACACACAATTTATCACTAGTTTCTCCATGTGACAGTGTCTGCATTATGTGTTTATGTTGGTATTTAAGGTGTCGCTCCCTGAAAGGATACATAGTCATCAATGCATTATCATTTCTTACAATACGCATTATGCGTTCTATGGCTGAGTGCTTTCAGCATTTATATACTGTCTTTTTTGTTTGTGCAAATTATTATGCTTTGATGCACGATTTCACTTTTTATGTATGCTGGTGCATTACAGTGTGTCAGATACCTCAGGTCCCTTTTAGTCAAGAGCCACCTGTAGCAATGTTTGCTGAGAGTGTGACACAGCATGTATTCTAATTTATTACCAGTTTCTCTATTTGACATTGTCTGCATTATGTATTTTTGTTGGTTTTTTAAGGTGTCGCTTCCTGACATGATGCATAGAGTCATCATTGCATTATCATTTCTTACACTATGCATTAGGCGTTATATGGCTGAGTGCTTTCAGCATTTATATATTGTCCTAGATTCCAGTCAGCCACGTCATCCACACGTGTGTATATATGTTTTAATCCCTCACATTTTTTTGCACATTTACGGTGAGCACATCAGATGTTTCACATGTTTCGCTTAACTTGCAGTTACAATGTGTATTTTGCACGTCCCTGAAATAGTTAATCTATCCAGGTATCAGCTCCAGATCAGTTTAGCCCATGCGCACTCTCTCCGGTTATCCAAGATATCGCTGGGTCTGGCAGACTTATGTAGTCTCTCAGCAGTAACATTATGCAATTCCTGAGCCTTTATGCGCATGCCTAAACACATATCAGGTAAACAAATATAGAGTTAATATATTCAAAATGGATGCTCTTTACCTGCTGATACTGTGGATGCATGTCACATAGGCAGGTGAGACTAATTAACTGTGATTGGTTTTGTTGAATTGCACTGGGGTTTGGGGTATATATATGTATTGTGCACTGCATTCAATTGCACCACCTTGAGAAAGGTCCCACTGGGGGACCGAAACGTCGGTTTTTGTGTCTTCTATCAAATATAGAACATTTTTGATTTACTTACCTGCGTGCTGTCCCTTGATGTCGTGTTGCAACCGGTATCGTATGGTCTGTTATTGCTTTATGGGATAAGCACCAAAACTTATTTACTTGCATATGGTGTGCCGGCTGTGCACTGGATTATATATATATATATATATATATATATATATATATATATATATACCGGTACATATATATATAATATTCTCTATTTCTTTTCTACACATGCATTTTTACATCTTCTACAGGGGATTCTCCTCCATAAACCTACTGTTTTTAGCGCTAGCTTTCAACCATGTCTATAAATATAGCCCTCAATGTCCTTTAGTAGGTTTGCCCCAATTTCTTAAAAAAAAACACTCAAAGAATTTACATTTAAAAAGTTTGTGGCTCAATTTTGCATGCACGGATATTCCTAGAGCCGAGAAAGATGCCAAGCAGCTGATCTACAGGAAATATGCTCCCCCCCCCTTCAAAGCATGTAAGAGTAGAGACATAATTAAAATGTTTTCGATGATTGTAAAGCCCAGCATAGTCAGTGCCATTATAATACATTTGTGCCTTTGGATTGCAAGGCTGTGATTCATTCAAATGGTATTCGTTCTTGTTCGTTAAAGTTGTTGCCATAGAAACATGCTCTTTTCAAGTACCAGGTAAATTGTTAAGAAGTACGTCTTATTTTGATTATATGCTACTGGCTCTTATAGGTAAATACGTTATTATTATAGTAAACATTTCATTTGTTTTACATAGTAGCTTATCCATTAAGATCCAATTTAGCATTCCTTCTCCAAATAATTTGCACCAAACTGGAATTCTGCAGGCCAATTAAAAGCTGTAAAAAAATATCCTTTGCGAGTATAAAGGCTGGCTTTTAAAAGTTTACCATTCATCAGTGTTTGTGTGTTTTTTTATTTTGCTGCAATAATCGCTCTAAAAGGGACCTATAAAGGGGGAAATAGTTCATGTAGGTTTCAGAAGCTTGAATTTATTGGAAAAAAACTTTAATAAGATAGTAAGATATTAAAATGTGTAATTAAAATTAAAGCACAAGTTTAGGCTACAAAAAATAAGGATACAAAATACTGCACATATAGTACTGTGGAGCTAATTTTTTACACGGCACCCCCTAAAGGGGCCTGTATCTCGGGAAGCAGGGGGTCCCCAGACCTAAAACCAAAGCGGTTCAGCTCCGGAGACCCTCTGCACATCTATACTATGAATAAAACACACATATCAATACACAATCATTCCTTACCTTAGCGGCTATCTGCTATGGTAACGAAGCAGCATGAATATATTTTTAATAATACTGTACAGTGAGCAGGGGGTCCCCTGAGCTGAACCGCATTGCTTTTTGGACCAGGGACCCCCTGCTTCCCGAGTTACAGGCCCCGGTATGTGTGATCGGGTGGGCAGAGTCGCCGCCATGTTTATAGCGTCCCATACGCTACGTGCCCACAATGAAGATGGTGTCGACACTGTAACCGATGCCCCAAACCGGGGCCTGTAACTCGGGAAGCAGGGGGTCTCTGAGGCATAAATCAATGCGGTTCAGCTCAGGGGGCCCCCTGCTCCCGCACAATATTATTAAAATACATTAATGCTGCTTCATTACCATAACGGATAGCCGCTAAGGCAATGAAGGGGTTAAGGCATAATAGCATGTTTATTGGGGACAATTGCCCCCAATAAACATTGCAATACACAACATACAATACAGTAATGGGCAAAATTACTATTATCCACAAATGGATAATAGTGCAGTTGTCTATTTAAAATACATAAAGAACAATAAATACATTAAATACATATTGCACTCACCCTTGTCCGGCTGCCACGATGAAGGCCATCCTCATTTTCATCTTGCTAATGCCCAATCCGCTTCTGCAAAACAGAAACAAGAATAAAAACATCCAATGTAATGTCCCCTAACCCCTTAATCACCATAGCGGTTATTAACCGCTACAGTAATTAAGGGGTTAACCACCCTCACCCACCACTCGGGAGGCCTACATACCCTCCCACACTAACCCCCCACCCCGTGAGGCCTAACCACCCTCATCCACTACCCACAAGGGAGGGCTACCCACATACCCTTGGTGCCAATACCCCCTCCCCCCACCCCCAGTAACCACAATAAAAACAATACACAGCCCCACATTAAACATCATTCTATTTATTAAATACATTACCCACACCCTGTGCCCTCCCCATAAATACATGGTTTATCCTTTTACATACAGGGCTCATACCCCAGACCCACGCGAGTCCCCAGCGGGCTGGCGGGTCACCTGACAGACCTACAGGGTACCAGCAACATGTTTCACACAGGCTCTGGAGGCCTGTTGGTGGGTCCCGCCAAGTGCCACTACTGACCTCATCAATAAGAAGCCCCCGTCGCCAGCAACATCCTTGTCTTTTGTTGCCCACAAAATTCATAGCCAATACATAGCCAATACATTGCAATTACGTTACGATATCAATTCACCCCCTAAACACCTTATCGAATAATAACCGCAAAGGTAATTAAGGGGTTAAGCCACACTGGGCCGATACCCACCCTTCACTTATTCATTTGTACAGTGGCTTCATCATGCAACTATATATATACAGATCTTAATATATAAAATCGAATGGTTAGTGAGGTTAGTGCTATCTGCGGTGAATCTGATTGGTCCGTGACTCATTGGCCAAGAGGTACGCCCCACTGTGACATCACCTCCTTCACTCTCACACACTTGCAGTCACACCACACGCCCAGAACCTCTGAGGACTCCTTGGTACACAGTCACCCCCTCACACTCACACACTCAGTGTCACACTCAACACTGTACACACACTCACACTCAACCCTGTACACACACACACACTGTCACCCCTGTGTACACACACATTCACAGTCACCCCTGTGAAACAACAACCTGTACACACACACACACACACACACACACTCTCAGCCCTGGTCACCCCTGTGTACACACACACACCCCCTCCGCTCACCACTCCCGGCGCTCCCGCTCCCCTCATCTCCATCCCCAGCGGGGGAAAAGGCAGCGGACCTCGCGGCGCCTCATCTCCATCCCCGCGCAGCGGACCCCCTTCCTCCCTCGCGATGCGCCTAAGATGGCGGCGGCGCCGACTGAGAAGATGTCCCTGTGCACACGCGCGCACATTACACCCCCTCCGCTCACCTCTCCCGGCGCTCCCGCTCCCCTCATCTCCATCCCCGGCGGGGGAACAGGCAGCGGACCTCCCGACGCCTCATCTCCATCCCCGCGCAGTGGACTCCCTTCCTCCCTCGCGATGCGCCTAAGATGGCGGCGGCGCCGAGTGAGATGTCCCTGTGCACACGCGCGCACATTACACCCCCTCCGCTCACCTCTCCCGGCGCTCCCGCTCCCCTCATCTCCATCCCCGGCGGGGGAACAGGCAGCGGACCTCGCGGCGCCTCATCTCCATCCCCGGCGGGGGAACAGGCAGCGGACCCCCTTCCTCCCTCGCGATGCGCCTAAGATGGCGGCGGCGCCGAGTCAGAAGATGGCGGCGGCCGGAAGTACTTCCCTCGCGGCGCCGAGTGAGAAGATGGCGGCGGCATGAAGTACAGGTAGGTGTCGCGTGTGTGTCGCTCTAGGTGACGTGTGTGTGTGTGACTGTGTGTGTGTGTGACACTGTGTGTGTGTGCGTGTGACACTGTGTGTGTGTGTGTGACACTGTGTGTGTGTGTCTCACACTGTGTGTGTGTTGCCCCCCCTGCCTTTCATGCCCCCCCCGCCTTTCACGCTCCCCCCGCCTTTCACGCTCCCCCCGCCTTTCACGCCCCCCCGCCTTTCACGCCCCCCCGCCTTTCACGCCCCCCCGCCTTTCACGCCCCCCCCGCCTTTCACACCCCCCCCCCTGCCTTTCACGCCCCCCCCCTGCCTTTCACGCCCCCCCCTGCCTTTCACGCCCCCCCCTGCCTTTCACGCCCCCCCCGCCTTTCACGCCCCCCCTGCCTTTCACGCCCCCCCTGCCTTTCACGCCCCCCCCCTGCCTTTCACGCCCCCCTGCCTTTCACGCCCCCCCCTGCCTTTCACGCCCCCCCCTGCCTTTCACGCCCCCCCCCTGCCTTTCATGCCCCCCCCCCTGCCTTTCACGCCCCCCCTGCCTTTCACACACCCCCTCACGGCCTCCGGGCAACGCCGGGTATATCAGCTAGTATATATATATATTAGAGAAAAAGAAAAAAGAAGCGCCCGATCCTTGTGTAAAATCAGATGAAATTTTTTTTTAATACATCATGGACAAGACAAATGCACACTTACAATTTGTCCGATAAAATAAGGCATATTATGGGACCAGCCCATGCACCAACTGAAGACTCCACGGTCACCTCTGTGTGTATAGCTATCCACAATGGTTCCAGATCTTGTGTCTGTGTCAGCCGCTATCTCCAAGATGAAAGTTCTTTACTTTTGGAGCGCTTGTTTACAGCGTGCGGCCGCCATTCACCTCTCTTGTGGAACACCGGGACCAGGAAAGATCTTAACACACGTCCTTACGTCCTCACCTTGTTGCCAGGAACTGCTCGACCACCGTAGCTTCAATGCCAGAAACCCTACGCGTTTCTTCCGTCTCTGCGGATTTCATCAGGGGCCCTTTTTTAGGCAAATTAATTTTTATTCTTATTTTTATTCTTATTTTTTTTTTTTATTCAAATTTTTGTATTTTTATGCACACTTTTTTTATTTTTTATTCAATTTATAGGCAAGATATGTATGTGATTCATGCCATACAATACTGATTTACCTATTTGTATTAGTTAATCTACCTGGTGCAAACACTTGCCACATTTGTCAGAACTGCAGCAATTTGGGTGTAGTGTGTGAAGGGCGCTGTCTATATTTCTGTTTTATATATATACACATATATATATATATATATATATATATATATATATATATATATACACACACACATGATGAACCAATATACAAATAAATGTAGAAGGGTTATCAAAAACATGCTGTACTACAAATACCACTTCTCCATACAGACACACTACAATAAAATCAATTTCCTTTAATAATCCAATCTGATCTTCCAATCAAAATCCTCAAATGCCACTGAAAACATTGCATTTACATTGTATACATGATGCATACAATCTATGCACCATATACATTCTGCAAATGAATGTTAACAATAACATATTCCAAACAAAATACCAATACATCCAAACAAGTATACTATTTAAACCAATCCAGTAACCATCAATCAATTTGCAGACATTAATTACATCCCCAAACAATTAAAATAGCATCCATACCAATTACACAATTAACTATAGCAACCGTTAAAGAGAACAAGTTACCATCATACAAAATAGAAGGACACCAAAACATAAAATATACAAAAGCAAGCCTCACCCCGACCTAAAGTACACCATACAATAGCAAAAATTACATCTATCTAATTTTAAAATACATGACACACACATTTATGCATAGCAGCATAGGCAAAATATTTTAAAACACAGCAAATCAAGCTTTTAAAACAACATAATTTCTTACCCTGTATATATATATCGATCTAGACATACATACATACAGTGGCAAGAAATGATATACCAAAAATAAATAAATACACATGTAAAAAAGCTTTAAGAAAAAAGAACAAGTTAAATAAAATACATTTCTTTAGTTCACTTACTATTACTTGACCCACTCACCGACTACCGTTGAACAGCTTACTCTCGAACCAATCCACCACGCAAAGGAACCCATAAAATAAAAAAACATAAAATAATAAACATTAAAATAAAAATCCAAAACAATCCACAGGTCTTCTATTTGTAATCCATCTTCATCTGTATTCTCCTTTCTTCTATCTGCGGCTTTCTCCGGGGTCTTCATGTCTTCTACGGCCACGCCCTGGCCTTCTTCTTCTGTATGAGGTCCTTCCTCCTCGGCGTCTGCCTTCAAAATGAGACGACATAGGCTTTTAAAGGCCTATGACGTCACATTTTCGTTATGGTTCCCAAGGCCCTGATTGGGCAGTGAAAACCATGTGTTTTGGCCGAGAAAAAAAAAATGATGACATCACTTAAAGGCAATGAGAGCACAGCCAATCAGAATGGCTTTGCTTCAATTGCCTTTAAGATGACGTCATTAAACGAAACATGGCCGGCGTCACATGGTACGGTAGCCAATCAGAGCATGGGAACTCCATCCCAACTCTGATTGGCTCTAGTATACCATGTGACAGAGGCTTGGGGGAGAACGGATGTGACGTCATTGAAAGTCTGTCACATGGTACTAGAGCCAATCAGAGTAGGGATAGACTTCCCATGCTCTGATTGACTACCGTATCATGTGAGGCCGGCCATGTTTCTTTTAATGACGTCATCTTAAAGGCAATTGAAGCAAAGCCATTCTGATTGGCTGTGCTTTCATTGCCTTTAAGTGACGTCATCATTTTTTTTATTCCTCGGCCAAAACACATGGTTTTCACAGCCCAATCAGGGCACTGTCTGTGTGTGTGTGTGTGTGTGCGTCACTGTCACTGTGTGTGTGTGTGTCACTGTCACTGTATGTGTGTGTCACTGTCGCTGTCTGTGTGTGTGTCATTCTGTGTCACTGTCACTGTGTCACTGTCTGTGTGTGTGTGTCACTGTCTGTGTGCGTGTGTCACTGTCTGTGTGTGTTTGTCATTGTCTGTGTGTGGCTGTATCCTCCCCTCCAAATTCCATCAACTTGGCTGCGCAACGTCATGTAATGCCCATTGCTATAACAACGAGACACACCATGACGTCACGCGGCATCAAGTTGACATGACAACGGGACGTATTATGGCGCTGAGGCATCATGTGATGCCACATTGTCATGGCAACATGTCGAAGCCTGACATCAGTCTCTCGTTGTCATGGCAATGGGGTGCGTCACGTGATGTCATTTGTTTTATAAATAATTTTTTAATGTATCCCGGTTTTTCATTTTGAAAATCTGGTCACCCTAAAAATATAATTTGTAATGAACATAATGACAAACGAATTATGTGCTACTGTTATTTTGGTTGGAGATTTATATTGGTATGCATTGTATCATCTGCTTAACAATAAATTAGTATTAGTTTTTAACATCAATCATTTTGAACATCAATCTTATTTGTTATGTGCATATGCCATTCACATCAGCTAATCAAAACATCATATGTGTGTCGAAATGGTGGATATATTTAAAACCAGAGACAGCACATAAAACACAGACAAAGCTCAGTTTTAGCACATCCAGTGAAAATCATACACGGTACAGTGCCTAAATATATATGTATAGATATCTATTAAGTAAAATGGTCTTTTAGTTTGACATTTTTGGCCAAAATTGTTGTAAGCCCCTGAGCCAACGTCACGGCAGACCACAATTCAGGGGTCCCTAACGCTAATATAAATTCTTAATAACCTGTGTAATAACAGGAAGAATGATTTATAGTAAATCTGTCAATATTAGTTGCAAAGTTCTAAGTCTGATTGAAGCCTTTATTAACCTGTACATTACCAGGAAAGGCACTCTGTATTAGAGATGTCACAACCATCCTGCAAGCAAACAAGTTCCCCTGTGTGGAAGATGCTATGGAGTAGCCCTTAACCATTTAAATGTGGGAGGGGGTGAGCTTAAATTAAGTAGGAGGTTGCCAACCTCCAATCAGCCAGGACTAGCTGAAACACAATTGTAAAATATACTGGACACCTAATAAGCTCCTATTGAACCCCCAAAATAACCACAACATATATATAAGCATATGAATGTCACAGAGGAGTGCTACTGAGCATGGCAATATATATTTAAAACCAGAGACAGCACATAAAACACAGACAAAACTGAGCTTTGTCTGTGTTTTATGTGCTGTCTCTGGTTTTAAATATATATTGCCATGCTCAGTAGCACTCCTCTGTGACATTCATATGCTTATATATATGTTGTGGTTATTTTGGGGGTTCAATAGGAGCTTGTTAGGTGTCCAGTATATTTTACGAAATGGTGGATATGTTACGAAAATTGGAACTATATACTTTAAATTCACACTTGAAGCTTACATACACATTTCTGGTGTGATCCAATTTGTTAAACACGAGTACAACGTCAATCCTATTGCCACTACATTAGTGTACACAGATATATACTTTCAATGCAGTTATCCTTTGTTTGTAAATGTGGAAAACACTAAATATATTGAGTTAATCAATGCTAATACGTTTCTTAATATTACGCCTAGACACACTCATATATGTTATTGTCTGTCTAAAAAGGTATTTTGGGTCAGTAAGGTCAGTGAATTTTATGAAGACCTCCGATGGTTAAGTTTAAAACACATGACTGTACAACAGGGAAAGTAAGTACTATGTGCAACATTTTTAGGTGCTTCTGTTAAAGTGTGGTCATTACAGAATGTGCATGTGAATAGAAATAGTTTAGGATTTCACCTTCAGCAGTTGCGACTCTGGCTGTAAAAATACAACAGGAAAATATTGTTAGTTATCTCAATAAATGATGTAAATATACAATACAGTACAGTATGTATTTTTTAAACATATCACAATTTGTCACTTTCATATACGGACATACATTTTTGACGGGCTATTGTGCACATTGTGCACTTCCTATGTCATCATATAATATTTTTTATAGTTCAAAAATTACATCTATCTATCTCTCACATACATACACTACTCTTTTTGGCGGGGAATTTGAGATGTAATATATCTCCCAAAAATGCTAGACGAAACATACAATAGCCTAACCATGACCGTATAGATACTTAATAATAATAGATGGAGACATAAAATAATGCACAAAGTCACATGCTGTTGCCTTATGCACTATACTGTACAAATGTGCAGTATTTGGAGCACTTTTCTTGTTGCAGGAATCATGAATAAAGAATTTTTTCAAGAGTAAATAGTGCTTGAGATTATGGAATACATCACACGTGAATTCCCAAATGGTCACCGGCTCTTCCAGGACAATGATGCCAAACACACCGCGTCTACATGCGCATATTCTTGCCAGCGGTATCAACTGGGTGAAGATGCCAGCGGAGTAAGTACGGTAACCATTTCTCATTTTTTTACACTGTTTACTGTGTATCTCTTTAACTTTTTCTCCTTCTTTTCCCCCTCCAATGACAGATCGCCAGACTTCAATCCTATCGAAATGGTATGGCATCAGCTGAAGGATCATATCCGAAAAGTGGTGAAACCCTCAAAAAAGGATGAATTGGCGGATGGCATACTGAGTTTTTGGAACAATGTACTCACCATCGAAAGATGTAATAAATATATAGATCATATTGCGACTGTGTTGCCCATTGTGATAGAGCGTAATGGGCATGCATCAGGGAGGTAGTAAGATACAGTACAGTACTGTAGTATGGTAAGTACAGGTACACTAAGTATGATACAGGTAAGTATGGCACAGATTGTTTTACAGTATACAGTATGCACTTAACTGCACTCATTTTTTCTTTTCTTTTCAGAGAAAGCTGAAATCTTGTTACAAAGTACTGTACCGTAGTTATACAGTAGTTATAATGTAGTATAGAGTTCCAGTATACAGTAGTTTGACAGTAGTAACTGCATAGTCCAATATGGAGTAGTGAAAATGTAGACAATGCCATTATATGCACTTAACTGCAATCATTTTTTCTTTTCTTTTCAGAGAGAGCTGCACTAAAAAAGGATGGGCCAGGGGATGGGGGTATCATGTGTAAAATTAGTGAACTCTGTGTATAGTGTATCAACAGTCGTACTTTAAACCCCCCCCCCCCCCCCTCCCCTCTCTCTCAATGAACTACAGAATGCAATGTGGCCATGATGAAGAAGATAAAGACTGTAATTTTTGTATTATTCATGATTCTTTGCATGTTTCATTTTTCCATGATTATCCTGACAAAATAAAAAAAATGTACCTGTAAATTTCCCGAGAAACATTTAAACACCCTGTAACAGGGGAGTTATCCCTGTTCAGGTAATGTACCTCTAATCCAGCAGTGTGGTGGTTAACTGCTGGTAGTCAATTAACAAACACCACCTGCCTGATTAGATGGCTTAGAAAAGCTTGTCTTTTGAGGCAGGAAGTGAGACTCCTTAGCTCACACCTGAGCTGAACTTGGAGACACTTGTCTTGAGCCCTGCCAGAAGAAACAGCAGAGCTGTTTTCAAGACACAGGGTAAACTTCTAAACCTGAATGCTGACACACCCTGAGGAAAAGGGAGCTGAACCAGGGACAGAGAAGATTTTCCCTCCAAACCACAAGGAACAGATAAGACTTTCATTTATAAGACTTTTTATATCTGTTCATCTCATGCTATATGTTTGGGACTGGGAGACATACTTATCTAAGGGAGTTGTGAACTGCATAGTATTTCCCTTGCATACCTCTGTGAGCGTCCGCCTACATATGGTGTCCGAAGTGGGACCAGAGGGGGTTCTTGAAGTTAAGGAACCCGGAGTTTGGCTGTGAAATTTTTTTTATGCTTTCTGCCTACAAACAGTCTGAGCAACTTAAAAAAAAAAAAATCTCATGCAGCAGAGATCAGAGTTAAAGTGATACACACCACTGCACTGAAACTTACAAAACCACAGATGGACTCTTTTCCCCAATCCCAAGAGGAGAGAGAGAGAGACTGCTGAAGCAGGTGAACCTTATTTGCCTATCACAATAAAGTGTAATATGGTCATTGAAATAGGGGGTTTGCCTTCCAGCCATAGTCAGGGTTCAAGAAGTGAGTTAGCCCCTTGAAAGGGATAGGCGTTTGTTATTTTCAAATGTTTAGCTGAAACAGTGAATACAAATGGTGACCCATGAGCGGTACTGATTCTGCAAGTAAAGGCTGCCACACAGCATAAGACTGCCAATTGTGAATGGAGTATATGCAGAAAAATCTGAAAATTGATGCAAGACTGTGCTGAAGCAGGGGAATTTTCAGTAAACAAGTGCTGAGGGTAAAATTGCCTACTAGATAAAAAAGGAATTGCTGAACTGTGTAAAAGGTATCCCAAAGTGTGAAGAGTGAATGTCATAATACCCAAAGTTGAGACTGAACTCAAGCAGAAAACCACAATATTTGGTTGAAGCAGAGAGTTTGCACCTAGCAAGTAAATGGTGTAAAGCAAACATAAGTTTTTACCTAGCAACTACACATTCAGCATACCTAATGAGAGATTAGACCTAGCAAGTAAATGGTGTAAAGCAAATAGATGTTTTTACCTTGCAACTGCACATCTTGTATACCTGATGAGAGAAAATGCATGCACAGTACTGCTGAATTTGTAAAACTTATCCAAGAAAGAAAAATTCTACAGAGATGCTTGTGAGAGGTACGACCTCTACAAGCAAAATATGCCCACCTGTAGGACTACCACAATTGGGGGTTCTAGCAAATACAGTGGCAACAGCTGCAATAGCGCCTCCTGAGGTCAGGAAGAAAATTACACCTGATAGCCTAAAAATGGAGGACAAGATGCAGCGTTCCTGTAATGAACCCGACCCCACGGAAGAGTGGCCCTTCCAGTCCAATAAAGAGGAAGACATCTCTTACGGGGAACCCGAACCGAGTCACATCCACAAAACACCCCAAGAATGGTGGGGGTACCTGAACTCGGCACAAACAGAAAAGACCCCCCTCTATGATGACGAATATGGTCGACAAGAGAGAGTGGGAGCAGCAGATCACCCAATATTTCTGTCAGCTAAAGCAACTGCAAGAAAAGCCTGGCGTATATAATGAAGCTGCTAAAGTATCAAATAAAGAAGGAGACCCCAGTATTCCGGATGGGACGGAGTCATCCAAAACAAAAAAGCGGAAAAAGAAAAGCGGTTTTTCACTTACCGTGGAAGGAACAGACACGTCCGCAGATCCTGTGGAGGAAAAGGGGGACCGAGTTGCCCTACAGCCTCAAGAAAATGGAAAATTCGTCCCACGGTTAACCGAATATCCAGAGGGCCCAAGGCAGAAGTCATGTACCCCAAAGAAGCGTCTGTCTGGTGCCAACAGTGAGGAACCCTCAACCAACCATCCCAGGGAAGTGGAGCCGGAACCATTGAGTTACGATCCCTTGACCAGCCCTGAAGATGCCCTGAAAAATGCCAGGCATAACTGTGATATGCTCCGTGAACAATTGAAACAAAAGGAAGATGGTTACACAGAGCTACAGAAAAATAACGTGAGGCTACAAAAAGATGTGCTCACAATTTACTCTTTAGCCAGGACAGAATTGGACGATCTCAAGACTGAGCTAGATACTGCAAACGCTACTATTTCCGGAATGTATCACAATTTACTCTTTAGCCAGGACAGAATTGGACGATCTCAAGACTGAGCTAGATACTGCAAACGCTACTATTTCCGGAATGGATGAAAAGCAAAGCCAATCTGATAAAATGATGACTAAGCTGAATCGGAAGTATGAGGAGGCACTAAAGCAGATGATAGTCTTTCAGCAATAGTAATAATACTCTTCGCGTAGAGCTGAATGCCTCCCAACAGGAGGTCAACAATGTCCGGACAGAGGTGGACGTATCTCAGAAAGAGGTTCAGACACTCCGCAGAGCACTGGATGCCACATATCATGAGACCAACAGCTGCCGCACAGATCTGGAAGTTTCCAGAAAGGAACAACATAGTCTCACTGAGGAGCTGGACATATCTAAAGAAACTATTGTCAATCTTGATACAGATCTCAAAGTCTCTCAGAAGGAGCTTCAGACCCTCAACCTAGAAAAGGAAGTCTCACGCCAGGAGACTGTCATTCTCAAAGCAGATGTGCGTAAATGGAAGGTGGACTGCAAGGAGGCCCTGAATAGTACAGAGACTGAAAAAAGAGAAAATTTAAGATTAAAAAAAGAAAATTCTGAGTTGACAGAACACGTCAAGGAAAAGAATGAAAAGCTGCACGTACTGAATCAAAACCAGAAGCATCCTTAGCTGATGAAGGTGAAAAGATGGGACATTCTCTGGAAGTGGGTGTGGAATTGCAACTTAACCCCAAAGAGGCTGAACTAGCAACCCCATTGAGTGGGAAAATGGCAGAGAGACAGCTTCAAGAGTGGAAAAGTCAAAGGGCTGTTTTTAAACGCTCTGCAACTGCTGCCATACAGTATGCCTACAATTAGACGAGCACCCGACGCGAGGAAAATCTCATGACCGCGCACGTAGCAAAAAGACTATACTTAGAAAAAGTCCTCCTCGATCGACTGAGGAGTGCTGATCTCAAGCCCCTTCAGGAGGAGACACGAATAAACTGGAGAAAGGGCTCCAATCCCAGCAGGACTGAGGGTTTTCTTCCTCCATCCACTCTCATTCAAGTCACAGAGATATCTAGAATGAGAGTGGAAGGATGGGCTTTGGCCGTGGCAAGCCCGAGCTTCCCACAAACAGGAGAGGTATGTAACAGGGGAGTTATCCCAGTTCAGGTAATGTACTGTTATGGATTACAAGTATTTTATGACTTATAAAGCATAATTAATACAGGTCACAGGTACATATAGAGTACACATATATAGCTTAAGTACAGCTTAGAGCATATTGTCAAAATCTTAGCTTTTCTTGTATTAGAAATAAGGGTTGTTTTTTGCTAAGAAATGGAGAGGATATTTGTACATAGGTACATACACATAAAAGAGGAAGTAACTCGGGTAAACAAGCTGTGGTTAGGCGTTGTGGTCAAACTGTAAATGCTAATAAACATACGTCAGTGGCCACAGAGTATGGTCACATATCACACGTCAGACACGTCCGGCACGTACGCAGTAAACAATAAGACGCCATATAAGTCAGGGTGACAGATCATTGATTAGAACTGAAGTGGGAGACCACACAGATGAGACTTATTTGAGACTGGCTGACCTATCATAATATCTTTGGGTTTGTGAGTATGACATGCATATTAGCTAAATAATCTCTGCATAGTTAGAAATGGATTGTTAGCTTACTGTTACTGTTAGCTGTTAGCTTACAAGTTAGCTTCTTGTGATATTTCTGATTATTTTGTTGTGATAAAATAAACGACAAACCTTATCTTATACAAACTCTGAGTGACCTTTCTTTATAATAATCTCACAATACTCTTGTTAGAGTGTGAAACCGAGAGTCTGCAAGTACAAACATCGTGGTCTGTGTTTCTGCTTAGTGCAGAATATAACTTACCACGAGGAATTACTTGGGAGAAGAAGGTTCGTGCTGTCTGCTGTTGCCTGGCCCCTTTTGTCTTTCAGTCCCTGTTCCTGTCCCTGGATATTCTGCTGACCTCCCTGGATATTGACCTTTGGCTTTGGACTTCGTTTATGCTGCTCTCTGGTACCCTTGGACTTGGCGTTGGACTCTTTACCTTGCAGACTTCTATATCCCTTGGACACGGCTTACGGACAATCTACTTCGCTGCTCTCTCCACTCCACGACCCAGGCTTATGGACACTCAACTACGCTGCTCTCTCCATTCCACGACCATTGGCTTATGGACTATACCTACCACCGCTGGAGTTGGCAAGTACGGTACTCTTTCTATTGTTGTTACCCGGACCATCTACGCTACTTCCACACTCCGGCCGTGCCCCCGTTTACTGTTAGGTGTGTGGTATTATCCCTTTCCACCTCAGTCCCGGGGTCTCGTCTGGCTTGTGGGCAGGCCAAGCATTACATTATGCAGAGTCCAACAAACCCAGACCCCCCTGAGGTGGAAGATACCCTAACCACCATCTCCAAACACTTTACCTTTTTGGACAATCAGGTTACTGCACTTAACCAACAGGTTGCTACCCTAACCTCTCAAATTCCCCAGCTTAATGTCTCCAGCACCATTATCCCTCCCACTGTCTCCCGTGAAGGAATGGGCCCTTTGGAGTCACGTATCCCTACGCCCAATAAATATAAAAAACAAAACTGTGCGCTACTACCTAACTACCTATAAAGTTTAAATGTATAAATATATACAGTACAGTGACTATACCATCAATTTAGTGATAAAAAATGTATAAAAAATTAAACCACAACTCCCACAGTGAGATAATTCCCTGAAGAAGTAGTTAATTCTACGAAACTAGTTGGATGTAACATTCTATTGCCTTGTATCTGCTTACATTGGCCTTTGTCTATGTGTTGGCCTGTCCTGTTTTTAGTTCATCCTGTGTGCTGTTTTGGACACTTGTGAGAGACTTTGTAAGACTGTTCAAACTTCCCTATTGAATCCACCACTGCTGTGAAGACAGCAGCAAGCTGCGTTTTAATCTCTGTGCAGAGGATACACCTGCTGAGGTACAGGAGCAGCTTCATATCGGCTAGGAAGCAGGAGCGATTTCACCGAGCCCCAGTACCAGCTGCTGAACCTGGCTGCATGAAGGGAAATCCCCTTGGGAGTGAAAAGACTGACGTCCTGCCCCAGAATCAACTGAGCTGCAGCAGCAGAGGGAAGCAAGCACCTGAATCTACAGCTAACAGCCGAGTGGTAAACAGTGTGATACACACTACATGCCTTTTACCAACCTTTTTTATGTACGCAGATATATTACCCCCTTTTTAATTCTATAATATATTGTTGAATTTGCTTCACTATTTGGCGTTGTGCGCTGTTTTCTTTTGTGCCCAATAAATATGCAGGGGATCCACTTGGATGCCGTGGTTTTTTAAATCAGTGCGAGATACAATTCGAACTGTCACCCTCTCGCTTCCCCACGGATCGTACCAAAGTAGCTTATGTTCTCTCCCTTCTTACTGGGGACGCCCTGGCCTGGGCTTCACCTATCTGGGAGCTGAAGCCTGAACTCACCTACAACTTCCCTAACTTTAAAAGAGAATTCCGATTAGTCTTTGACACCCCGGGATGTAGTGATATGGCTGCTTCCTCCTTGTTCCACATTTCGCAGGGTCGGAGACCAGTGGCACGTTACGCTCTGGAGTTCTGGACTATCGCGGCTGAGACTAATTGGAACGATGGGGCACTCTCCGCAGCGTTCTGGCAGGGACTTTCGGAATCCTTAAAGGACGAGATGGTGGCTCGAGAAAGGCCATCCTCACTGGAGGCCCTAATCGCTTTGTGCATCAGAGTGGATCAAAGACTTCTGGAGAGGCGGGCTGAACATCAACATCTTCGTCCCTCTGTTTCTTTATCTTCTAATTCCAGAAATCCTACTCCTGTTCTACCAGCATTGGAAGCTCAGGAACCCATGCAACTGGGCAGTCATCTACTTCCTTCCATGGAGAGAGTACATCGGAGAAATTATGGCCTGTGCTTCTATTGTGGATCTCCTGGGCACATCCTGCTGCGTTGTCCCTAGAGGCCGGGAAACGCCAGTGCCCAGTGAGGTACGAAGGAATCTCTCTGGGTACCATCTCTTCTTCTCCCTCTCCCATACAGGTCCTTCCCAAATGCCTCCTACTGCCTGTTCTTCTCAAGTATGCCAGCACCCAAACTCCCGCTCTGGCCTTCCTCGACTCTAGTTCCGGAGGGAATTTCATTAACCAGGCTTTTGCTGTCCAGCACAATATTCCACTCCAGAAGAAGGCCTTTCCAGTCGGATTGGAGGCTATCGATGGACGACCCCTGTAGCCAGCCTTTATTTCTTTGGAGACATTTCCTATTGAGCTTTCTATGAAGGATGGACATTTAGAGCTCATTTCTTTTGATGTCATCCATTCCCCTTCGGTTCAAATCATCCTGGGTTTACCATGGCTGCAACTACACAATCCCATCATTGATTGGACTGCCGAGTTTCCCGTACAATGGTGATCCTCCCAGGTGGAATCCTCTTCTCCGCCTGCTGCGGTACTGGCCGTGTTGGAGACTCGTTCCCTGCTGGGCGCCACCTTACCAGATTTTATTCGGACTTCTTGGATGTCTTCAGTAAGGCCAAATCCGAAGAGCTTCCCCCTCATCGCTCTTTCGACTGCCCGATTGACTTAATTCCGGGTGCCCCTTTTTCTAAAGCCAGGTCATATCCATTGTCCCTGCCTGAGACTGAGGCCATGTCCGAGTATATCACAGAAAACCTTCAAAAAGGCTTCATCCGGAAGTCCACCTCTCCCGCCGGAGCAGAATTCTTCTTTGTAAAAAAGAAAGATGGGACGCTTCGCCCGTGCATCGATTTCCGTGGTCTAAACAAGATTAGCATTAAAAATCGCTACCCTTTGCCTCTTATCCCGGAGCTCTTCGATAGGCTACGAGGACCGACGATTTTCTCCAAACTCGATCTACGGGGGCGTATAACCTGATTCGCATCCGCAGTGGAGACGAGTGGAAGACCGCGTTTAACACGCGCAGCGGTCACTATGAGTACCTGGTGATGCCAATTGGGTTGTGCAATGCCCCTGCAGTCTTCCAAGACTTTATGAATGAGGTTTCTCGTGATCTCTTGAATTCTTTTGTAATTATCTACTTGGATGATATCCTTATCTTTTCCAAAACCCTCGAGGAACACATTCTCCATACCAAGATGGTGCTCTCTCGTTTACGGGCCAACAAGCTCTACGCCAAGATGGAGAAGTGTGTCTTCCATCAATCCTCAACTACCTTCTTGGGATATATCATCTCGGATCAAGGGTTCTCCATGGATCCAGAGAAACTCAATTCTGTACTCGAATGGCCACAACCTAACTCGTTAAAGGCGATCCAGCGTTTCTTTGGCTTCGCAAATTATTATAGAAAATTTATTGCTGGGTTTTCTACCGTGGTGGCACCTATTACAGCCCTTACCAAGAAAGGGGCCGATCCTTCCTTTTGGCCATTGGAGGCCAGCCGGGCCTTTGATTCTCTTAAAAAGGCCTTTGTCTCGGCTCCCATTCTGCCGCCTCTTTTGACATACTGGATAAGATTTTGGAGTCTCAAATACAGGTCCCCGAAGGGCTAGAAGTACCTGATGGTCGCCTTTACGCAGCTCCACGTTTTCATCCCAAGATTCTTGAATGGGGTCATTCCTCCAGAACTGCTGGCCATCCCGGGTTTAAGAGGACTATGGATCTCATTCGGTGAACTTTCTGGTGGCCCAATATGATAAAGGACATTAGAGCTTTCACCTCCTCTTGCTCAGTCTGCGCACAAAACAAATCTGTCCGTCAAAAGCCTTCTGGTCTTCTACAACCTCTCCCGGTCCCGGACCGTCCTTGGAGTCACATTGCCATGGACTTCATCGTGGATCTTCCCCCGTCTAATGGTATGACTACTATTCTTGTAATTGTGGACATATTCTCCAAGCAAGCTCATTTTGTTCCCCTCAAGGGTCTACCCAATTCCAGGACTTTGGCAGATATGTTTGTAAAGGGGATTTTCCGTATTCATGGCGTCCCGTGGTCCATTGTCTCGGATCGGGGTACTCAATTTGTTTCTAAATTCTGGCGTGCATTTTCCCAGAGGTTGGGCATTACCCTTCTGTTTTCCTCAGGCTACCACCCCCAAACGAATGGGCAAACTGAACGCATGAACCAGTCCCTTGAACAGTATTTGCGTTGTTTTTCTTCTGATTCTCAGGATAATTGGGCTGAGTTGCTCCCTTGGGCAGAATTCGCGATTAACTCTCTAAAAACCGAGTCCACTTAAGAATCACCGTTTTTTGTAAACTACGGATTTCATCCTACCCGTCTTCCCATGCATTCTCCTAGGTCCGGAGTTTCTGCAGCTGATGATAGGGTATCCACCCTACAGGGGTCTTGGGGGAGGATTCAAACAGTTTTACAAGAATCTGTGCTAAGACAAAAGAGACAAGCCGATAGGCTTCATCGGGAGGCCCATAAGTTCGTACCTGGAGATAAGGTCTGGCTTTCTTCTAAAAATATCAAACTGAAGGCCCCAACCCTTAAATTGTCTCCCTGGGTCCTATCTCTATTCTGAGACAAATTTATCCTGTGGCCTATCAGCTTCGCCTGCCACCCTCTATGAAGATTTCTTCCGTGTTCCATGTCTCACTCTTGAAACCCTTTATCCAAGGCAAACGATTCGCTCATCCGTCGCTTCCGCCTCCTCCCCCCATTGTACCAGGACAACAGGAGTTCGAGATCCAGTCCATCATTGACTCTCGCACTTCCAGGGGCAAACTCCAATTTCTGGTTCACTGGAAGGGATACGGACCTCAGGACCGTTCTTGTGTCTCGCATACAGATCTTCACGCTCCATCTTTGCTCAAACGATTCCACCAAAAATTTCCCCTTAAACCTTGGATGGTTCGTCCGGAGTCCGACCCTCGAGGGGGGGTTACCGTAAGGATCCGCGCTGCGGGCATACCCGCTGCCAGCGCCTCCTTACCTCTCTTACATGCCGCCCAGGCTCCCCGGCGGCGTACCTCGCACCTTGCAGCTCCCTCTCCCACTGCCCCCACACTTCTGGACCCAGACTGCCATTTTCTGGCACTGGGTGCCTGACTCCACCCCCGATGACGCAGCGCAGACTCCACGCGCTTCCCTGTCTCTTCCCCATTAGGTCAACCCCCCAGGACATTCTCTTCCATCAGGCTCTTCTCCGGGCCGCTCCTCCGCTCCTCCCCTTGCTGTGACAGGCCCCAGCTACCCAGACACCTTTCCCCTATCAGGTCCTCCCCCAGGCCACTCCTCCGTTCCTCCCCTTGCTCCAATAGGCCCCAGCTTCTCAAACACTTCCCTCCTATCAGGTACTTCCTCTGACCGCTCCTCCGTTCCTCCCCTTCCTCTGATAGGTCCCAACCCCCTATTTAGTCTCCCCTCACCATTACCTCCTTGCTCTGCATAGCTTCTGTACCTTGGTGCTGTCTGCTGCTGCCTGGCCCCTTTCGTCTTTCAGTCCCTGTTCCTGTCCCTGGATATTCTGCTGACCTCCCTGGATATTGACCTTTGGCTTTGGACTTCGTTTATGCTGCTCTCTGGTACCCTTGGACTTGGCGTTGGACTCTTTACCTTGCAGACTTCTATATCCCTTGGACACGGCTTACGGACAATCACTTCGCTACTCTCTCCACTCCATGACCCAGGCTTACGGACACTCAACTACGCTGCTTTCTCCATTCCACGACCATTGGCTTACGGATTATACCTACCACCGCTGGTGTTGGCAAGTACGGTACTCTTTCTTTTGTTGTTACCCGGACCATCTACGCTACTTCCACACTCCAGCTGTGCCCCCATTTACTGTTAGGTGTGTGGTATTATCCCTTTCCACCTCAGTCCTGGGGTTTCGTCTGACTTGTGGGCAGGCCGAGCGTTACAGCCACAAAGCCAACCATTACAAATGAATGGTGTGGGAGAGGTGTCGATAAGAAGTAGAAATACTTTAGCCTTGTGTGTGCGGGGAGAGGGGGAGAGCACTATATGCTGGATTATCAGTTCAAAGACATTTTTTCAACAGGTCATCATAATGTTTTGATCCCCACACCCCCAAATAAAAATCACAGTATGCCACCCACCTCATAAAGTATGTACATGACTAGTGTAAAATGAAAAAGCTACAGTAGTGATTGATTCTCAGAATATCAAGAATTGTTATGCAAGCCCATGTCGAGAAACGGAAACAAATTCAGACTTGAAATTCTAATTGAATGGGAAGTCATACACGCATGCGCATAAATGTGATGATACGCATGTTGGATGAGTCCATCATCATCAAGCCATCCGATAATGGTGGCAATGTGGTTATATTGGACAAAGAAATCTATGCTAAAGAATGTGTGCGGTTGTTGTCGGATACTGCCTGTTATAAGATCTTAAGCCTGGATCCAACAAAATAATTTCAAACAGAATTGGAAACTATACTAAAAGATGGGCTTGATCAGAAAGTCATTTAAAAAAATGAATTTGATTATATGTTTACTCAGACACCAACCACAGCCACATTCTACCACCTACCGAAAATACATAAAGGAGTATCCCCTCCTCCAGGACGACCAATAGTTGCAGGCATAGACAATTTGACATCTAAAGCCAGCAACTATTTGGATCAGAAGACTTTTTTGGTGGGCATGGATGTGAAAAACCTATACACAAGCATCCCACATGATACTGCTGTACAGGCAGTAAAACATTTCCTTAGATCAAGAGGATTAAGTTACAGATACACAATGACTTTGTACTTACCTTACTCAGATTTGTCCTTACCAAAAATTATTTCCTGTTCAATGGTCAATGTTACCATCAACTACAGGGAACAACCATGGGGACCACGGTCGCACCCCCCTATGCCAACTTATATCTAGGCTGGTGGGAGGAGACCGTGGTCTTCATGGAAGAAATGGAACTATTTACTTCACATGTCCTTTTGTGGATTCGTTATATTGATGACATTCTTCTCTTGTGACAAAAAAGGTGCTAGATAGCGCCCTCCCAAACCCATAATAAAATAAAATAAATTGTGCATAAAATATGTATAAATAATCTAAATGTATGTGCGCAAATAAAACACAACATTAAATGTGACAACACATACAGTAGTGTGCGGAAGACCCCTGACGAAGCCGTGCAAACTAACTAGCGAAACGTGTAGAGTGTTCAGCCAGACAGAATCCTAAGAGAACACAGAGAACGCATCCCTACCATCGAGTCCGGAGGTTCCAGCCACACAGGAAGGGACGTGAGATCCCCGGCGCGGATGCGGAAGTGTTCCGGAGGAGCGGAGAACAGCGCGGATACACAGGGAGATCACGACCCACTGTGCACCTGCCACCCGCTACTGACCACACATTGTTTTTCAACCTAAGTGTAAGCCTCCATTTGTATTTTTACTGTGTACTATTATACTTGCAATCTACACTATTTGGTATGTTTTCTTCTTTTGGAGATTGGCTGCTTATATTTGCTACATTTCATCTATGGGAACATCTACCCCTTGAGTTGGATGACTGCTCCTTTTTATCTGCTCTATTGTGAGTAGCCATTTGTGACCCCCTTATGAGATATTGTTTATTCACTTTGTATGATATTACTATACTATGGGATGTCCATTTATTTTTCATGGCTGCAAGCTGCGTTTCCCTGGTCTCTTTGGAAGAATTCTTCTGTTGTGGAAAGGTCCAGAGATACTCCTAAAATAATTTGTACATGTTCTTAATATGAATGAGTATAATCTGAGACTTACCTATCAAATTAACTCAAAGAGTATAGATTTTCTTGATCTGACGGTGAATAAAAATATAGAAGACAGGTTGGAAACTACCCTTTTCAGAAAGCCTACATCCACGAATAGTCTCGTTTTGGCAAGCAGCCATCATCCCAGACATACCATAGACAACATTGCCATAGGACAGTTTCCCCGACTTCGAAGAAATTGTTCAACCATAAAAGAATGTAAAATTCAGGCTGAGGACATGACGAAGAGGTTTAAGGAGAGAGGACATAGCCAGAAAAACATTCAAAAGGCATATAAAAGAGCTTTAGCAACTCCACGACCACAACTTCTAATTGATAAAAATAGAAGCAGAGACAATAATGTGAAAACCATTAGGTTTATAGGAACATATAGCACACAATGGGGAGCTATAAAAGAGATTTTCTCTAAACATTGGCACATTTTATTAAATGATGAAGATTTAAAAGAGATTTTGAAACCTAAACCCAGCATGACATGTAGGAAGAGTCGCAATTTGAAAGATAGATTAGTACATAGCCACTTCCCAGCAACATCGAACAAAACGTGGCTAGGATCAAAACCCAGAGGATGTTATCAGTGCGGCCGCTGTAAGGCCTGTAAAGTGATAGCCAAGACCAAAGAATTTACAAACTCAAAAGGACTAATAAAATATTACATCAAAGATTTTATTAATTGCCAGACTACTGGGGTGATCTATCTAATAACCTGCTTGTGCGGGAAACAATATGTGGGTAAAACCCACAGACCCTTCAAGACAAGGATCTTGGAACATCTAGGTCAATCCGAAATCAGAAAGACACCTCAGTAGCAAACATGTCTTATTAGAAAATCAAGGCAATGATAATGTTCTGAAATTCATAGGCATTGAACACATCCCCTGGGGAATAAGGAAAGGCAATTGGGACAAAAAAACTCCTACAAAAAGAATGTTGCTGGATTCACACACTACATACTCTGGCTCCGGCTGGTCTGAATGAAGGTTTCATCTTTACACCATTTTTATAAATAAGATATAAGTAGTATACTTCCTAACTTACTCAGCCAACAGAGCGGCATTATGACTATACAACTATATCCCTTATTACCTTGAACACTTTTCTTTAAATTACACATAGTTATTAGGGGAATCCAGGTATATTTCTTAATATTTATTTTTTATTAATTTTAGAGGATTGTATTGACTTTTAGAGGTGATCCGCAACAGAGTAGGACAATCCTACATCACTGACCTTATAGGTTAACTGCACCCTAATTATACTTATCACACAAGGGGATATGTTGCTTTAGTCATGCCGCTGGATGATGTAATATAGTAGATCTACAGTAAGTTACATTCCAAGGCTTACACATATATATTTATCATCAGCATATATAGGTAAGCTAGTTAATAATGTCATCTTTATACATTTAGGATATGACTCTTTCACTTGATACTGTTTTGCCAATATGGTTTGAGTTACAGTAATCTTCTAATATGTATTCCACCCAACTTGTGCTTTCTAGTATGTTAGAGCTTGTCTAGAGAATTACCAAACAGATTCTTTAGGCAATGTTTTCAATGGTAGGACGTTAACCCATCACTTCTTTAGCTTCTGGGTATGAGTCAGAATTAAATGATGATGCTGATACTAATAGAATGCGTCTCCATAGTTTAGACTCACTGGTATTGGCTGCTAAAGCACAGTGAGTCTGCGCCAAATTGCATCCACTGTGATTGGCTGATGTATGCTGAGCATTTACTACAAAGGAGTCGACGTTATCACGCATAATAATCCTCCTCCCCTGAAGAAGTGTACGCAAGAAACGTACGTTGGGAACTTTTATCGACGCCACAACAGTGGCGTCACATGTGCGATAGACTGCGAGTGCCATAAGGAATACTATACCAGAGAAAAGGTCGTAATGTATATGTTACTTACATTTGGAGGATCATTAATCCAAAACCGCAACACTAAGTGCTATACTATCTAACGCTATCCGACACGATTGTCAACAACAGTGGCGGTGGAGATTTATAGTTATAGCCAGTTATACCTATGGAATTGACACAGTGTCGGCTACATTTGGTTACAAATTATGTGGGCAGTGTTGCAACTGTGTTTATCGGTATTATATGTATGAAAGGTGCTGCTTTGGATATATTGACAAGATCTACCTATGGGTAGCGATTGAGCTGTCTTTGTGGAGACAGTTAACCTGTTACTAACCACACGCTAGTGATATATTGTACTATACATGCGGATTGTTAGATCTCATAATAGGAGCTTAGCTGTTTATACCATTGAGACCATTTAGCCTCTATGTGCTACATCCTATACAGCAGTCTCTGAATGTGTAGACACAGCGGCTCTATTTACACATTCACCGCTACATTTAATCACTTACAAGGGTCTGCAGATTATTGGTATACTGCGCATGTGCTGATGCTATACAGGCAGTAGATGTACTGTATTAACCAATTCACTGTCTGTGCTATATATCTACAGACAATGGTGAGTTACCCTTCTGTACCTGTTTAAACATGCTGACAATGTTATTCCAATGATGGCAGGCTGTGGTTAGATTCACCACACTTTACTGATATTCCACATGATATGTTCATTGCTGATTTGATGCTCTATGGATATACCTATCTCAAAGGAGAATTACTTAATAGGAATATGATTTTGAGAGAGTATTATTAGTATACATAACCAATCTGGGTGTAAGGAATCCACTACTGGCTTTGACTTTTGCCTTGCAGACCTGTGCAGTTGCAGGCTTCCTCTGGCAATCTATGGCACAGGTGCTGCCTCTCATTGCAGCTTCTGCCCTGTGCTACTTCATTGGAGGAATTCTCACACACCCTCCTCCTGTGATTGGATCTCCGCCCTTTATATTCTAGGCGTTGGCTCTGAACCAGGGCCGAGCATAACTATTCCTACCTCTATGTTACTGTCTCTGCCACAAACCACCCCAGGCCTCTCTCCTAGCGTTCTTACCTTCCAAGTTCCTGAGTATCCAGAGGCCTGGTCCTGGACGTCTGTGCTGAAGCGTTGTTGCCAGCACTGGCCTGCTGCTATCTCCTTGCAGTGGCCTACCCTGGACGTCTGTGCTGAAGCATTGATGCCAGCACTGGTACTGCTGCATTCCCTCCTAGCAGTAGCTACCCTTCCTGTCCTGTGGTCTGCCGCTATTCTCCTGTAGTGGCCTATCCTGGACGTCTGTGCTGAAGCGTTGATGCCAGCACTGGTACAGCTGCATTCCCTCCTAGCAGTGGCTACCCTTCCTTTCCTGCGGCCTGCTGCTATCTCCTTGCAGTGGCCTGCCCTGGACGTCTGTGCTGAAGCGTTGATGCCAGCACTGGCCTGCTGCTATTCTCCTGCAGTGGCCTACCCGGGACGTCTGTGCTGAAGCGTGTTGCCAGCACTGGTACTGCTGCATTCCCTCCTAGCAGTAGCTACCCTTCCTGTCCTGTGGTCTGCCGCTATTCTCCTGTAGTGGCCTATCCTGGACGTCTGTGCTGAAGCGTTGATGCCAGCACTGGTACAGCTGCATTCCCTCCTAGCAGTGGCTACCCTTCCTTTCCTGCGGCCTGCTGCTATCTCCTTGCAGTGGCCTGCCCTGGACGTCTGTGCTGAAGCGTTGATGCCAGCACTGGCCTGCTGCTATTCTCCTGCAGTGGCCTACCCGGGACGTCTGTGCTGAAGCGTGTTGCCAGCACCGGTACCTGCTGCATTCCCTCCTAGCAGTGGCTACCCTTCCTTTCCTGCGGCTTGCTGCGATCCTCTTGCAGTGACCTGCCTTGGACTTCTGCGCTGAAGCGTTGGTTCTACCCGACGCTGCCCTGCGGTGAACTTCGGCCAGCCTGCTGTCTCCTCCTGCTGAGATCGGCGTCATGGGCCGAGGCCGCTCCTCGCGCAGAAGCCACCCCCGCGCTCACGCTCCTAAGCTGAAGCGGGGAAATCCTGACTACCTATTGCCGAACTCCTGCTTCCATAACGACGATGCTGCCTTCTCCAATCCTGACCCTGCGATGTACGACTACGAACTGCGCACTCCGGATCAGTCTGCGTGGACTCAGGTCGGTGATTATATAACCCCACCTCAGCCCCGCGGTCCGGTCCCGGTTTGTGGCGAGCATCGGCATAACACTGGGTTAAGTTACCGCCCGTACAACAGTCTTTCCACAGAGGATTTTATTACTCTGTAAATAAATATATCACTTAGCGACGATATTTGTGTTTAATAAAACTGTATTGTTTTTATGTTATCAGTGATACATATGAGAATTATTATAATATAACTCATATTCTCTATGTGGGAATATTTATATTCTCTGAAATAATTATATTTCTAACAAGAAATATGTACTTAGAGTGCAAGCTATAGGGACTCTTGAGTGAGATCTTTATCCCACTATTTGGTATTAGCATTAGTATTAATGACCTGTCTCTTTGCACCATTGCCGGCGCTGTTACATTGCTGGATTGGGATTGACGAATTTTATATGGATTCAACCCAGACTTTCTCCTTTTGAAGTTTCGATGCTCAAACACAATGGAAAAATCTGGTATAACACACCAAAAGCCTCTTCTATCTCTGCATGCAGGGTGAATACGAAAAAAACACGGATCGCTACTTAACTTTTTTCTAATCGCACGCTTCCACACACGAGCATTAGGTGAAAATTTGTAAAAATCATAGTTTGAAGTGAAATATTCATAAATTTCGGTAACAGTCGCCATGTTATCTGCTGCAGCATTAATTGCACAACAAATTAAAAGGGCATAAGTACAGTCAGGTCTTTTATACAATGGTATACTCATTGTGCCCAGTCTGCAATTGTCCAGGAGAAATAATGTAAAAAAAGACACAGAGCATTGAGTTTTTAACAGTTTTTATTACGAAACGCCTATAAAAGATACTGTAACTTCTTGAAGGTCAATTCACAGTGGACCACTGTGGCAGACATGGTTTTTATCTGTTTTTTAAACACCTGCAAGTCGACACAGTAGTGCAAGTACTGTACACATTACAATTCATTACAATTCATGAATTTCTGCCACCTGGCGGATATGCGAAGAATTGCACCCAATTAAATCCGAAACCATTCAATTAAACAGACCAACCGCGGATCAGCCGGGCGGCGTGAATGCGGAATGAACGCGGGATGAACGCGGAAATGCAAAATTAATACTGTGTGGAATACAGAAGAGACAACAACAATGGCTCCGAGATCTTTTACAAAAATGGCTGTTGCAGCTGTATCATGACAGCAGGAGTCACTACATTACTTGCAGTTTGACAAGCACACTGGGCCCATTTATGAGTGGCCCCCAACAAAAATCAACAAAAGATTGAGATCTAATGCATTTCCTTACCAAACTTCCTGAACAGTTTTCATATGATGGAGAGTAAGGAAGATCCGACTAAGCAGCAGGTGAAAAGAAGCACAGCTCCGTAGAAAAAAGCTAGGGTCCACGGCTTAAAGAGCTGTAGTGCGTGAAATGTGTTCGAGTAGCTTGTTCTTGTGGCTTCCATGCATATCTTTATTGTCAGTCAATAAATCTGTTTTTAAACAGCAATAGTTTCTTGGACCCTGGATTTATTCTACGAAGCTGTGCTTCTTCTCACCTGCTGCTAAGCCGGATCTTCTCTGTTCACTCTAGTTGGGAAGCACGCCCACGGAGTTCTGATGGGATGGGTGCCATGAGTAATATAATTTCCCTGACTTCTCAGGCATTGTGGTTACATGCTTAAAGGATATTGTTGTAACATTATGGACACCATTGCAGATATATGTATACATTACTCATGAAGGAGAGTTCTTTATATGAGGATTTATTGAGGGGTTCCTAGGGGTTTTTTTTACAACTGGGTCCTAGCTTGCGGGCACCCTAAACCCCTCCCCAACCTCATCATTTGAATATTTCATCACTCTCCCATATTCGGGCAATGGTCGGTGGGCACTTGCACAGTTCCATCAAACATACCAATATGAGGATTTCAACAAATGCTTGGATGATTTACCTATGACCCGGTTTCTAATTGGTCAGTATTCCATATCAAGACACATTTAAAGATGAGCATTGATTATACATTTGGGGACATAGTCCATTAGCTCTCCTGTTCATACTTTGTAGCACTGATAATAAATGAGTTTTTCTATCCTGTAAGTATGTTGTAGAGTGTACTGCCACTTACCACTTAAAAAAGACCAACTCTGGTCGAAAAGTTGCACAGTTTTTGGCTAAATTAAATGAATAAGAAAACCCGCAGTGCCCTGTGTTGTCCTTTTTTCTTATCTGAAAAGAACCGAGACATTTATTTTTGAATCCCTGTGGCAAAATAATGGAAACACATACAGTAGAATCAATGTCTGGTGGATGCAAACTCTGATATTTTGGGAACCAAGGTGTCCCCAGAGCTCGGACTACAGCAGGACTGCTCCAACAGGCATCCATTCTTGTAATGAAGAGAAAAAAATAAGCAGTCTGTAAGAGATGTGTGCAGAGGTATGCAATGGAGACACTTTTTAAGGTGAAATGAATATAAGGCTTTATTGCCTGTTCCTTTAAACAATACAGCAAATAAAAATATACATAAAACAACAAACACCTATCCCTGTGTAAGGGCTAACTTACTTCCCAAGTCCCTCTCTGCAAGGCGGGGGGAGGGAAGACCCTTACCCACTTATCACCCCAAAGTCTCAGCGGTACCTAAATGCAGGTGGCCCTTCAGGTCAGTGGTGTCCAGATAGTTGTCTGCTTGAGGGTCCAGGCATACAGGTCTGGTCCCCTTGTGTCTTGATCTCAGAACACAGCCCTCCTTTTCATTATGTCAGCTCCCTTGTGAACTGAGGAATTCTCTCTCCTGCTTCTCACATCAGGCTTTTTCCAAGAGTGCTAATCAGCCAGGTGGAGTCTGGTTGATTGCCTGTGTTCAATTAACCAGCACACTGCTGGATTTAGAGGCAGTTTCTCTCAAACAGTGATAAGTCCTTGTTACATACTTCTCATGCTTGTGGGAAGCTCAGGCTTACCATGGCCAAAGCCCATCCTTCCACTCTCACTAGATATATCCCTGCGGCTCGAATGAGAGTGGATGGAGAATGAGAACCCTCAGTTCCGCTAGGATTGGAGTCCTTTCTCCAGGTCAGTAATGTCTCCTCAAGAAGGTGCTTGAGATCAGCACTCTTCAGTCGCTCGAAGAGGACTTTTTCCATGTATAGTCTTTCTACTGACCATGTGGCCATGAGATTTCCCCTGTATCGGGTGATTCACTCTTTGTAGGCAGACTGTATGGCAACAGTCGCAGAGCGTTTACGCAAATAGCTTTCTCTCGCCATCTTTTCCATGGACTCCAATTTAGCACTAAAAGTCCATTCCTTGTAACCCTTGATCAGGTCTTGCAAAGCCTCTGCCAGCTAACCTTTGAATTCTGAGATGTTCAAAATGTATTTCTACTATCCTAGACTCGTGTCATTTCATGATATCATTTAAAGAGCATTCAAGAATAGCTATTTGAGTTTTCAGCTCTTGAATCTGTCTTCCTGCACTTCTTTTTTGACTCAATGCAGTTTCCAGTTCAGCTTCTTTGGAATTGAGTTGCGATTCCACATCTCCCTGTTGACTCAGAGTAAGGCTTAAATCTGTTTCCTTTTCTCTATTTCTGATCTGCAGCTGTCGGTGCTCCTCCCGGACATTTTCCAGCTGCAGCCGGGCCCTCTCATTGTCCATCAATTTGCGGTCATCGGCCATCTTGGCCTCATAGCGCAGTGTCAGGATGGCCACTTGCCGAACGGACACCTCTTCACTCTCTTCCTTTATGGTGATCAGCATCTTGAGCTCAGCAATCTGCAGAGCTGTAAGTTGCTGGGATGTGTGTTTAGCTGCCAGCTTTTGCTCTTCCACTTCTAGGCTTTGCTGCAAGTTCAACTAATCAGCAAAAGATCCCCGTTTCTTGAGTGCATCCTGCAATTCTCCTCTCAGGGTCTTTATCTCTTCTCTATGCTTTCTCTGAGCTTGATTCCACATATCCTTCATTTTATTGTTGAGCACTGTGAATTTCTTTGCTAGGGCCACAGCTGCTTGCCTCAGTTTCTGGACCTTCTTGTGCTCCTTCTTGTACCAAGTCACCTGGCCTCTAAGCTTGGCCAGCAAAGCTCTGGGGTTTTTCATGGTAGCCTTTAGTTCCTCATGCTGCTCTGTGGGAACACACTGGGTAATCAGACGTTCCTGCAGCATTTGTACTTCTTTAGCAGCCTGCAGATTTTCTTCCTGCAGAGTTCGCTGCTTTTCCTCGGCACTCTAGAAGTGCGTGTGTAGATCTTGCAATTGGTTCTGCAGTAGCTGCTCTGCTTGTGTGCATTGCTCCAATGCTTCAAACTTTTAATCTTCCAATAGTTTCTTTATTTTTTGTAGCTCGTGCAGCTTTTCCTTCTTTTCATTGACGTGGTCAGTCAAATTAGAATTTTCTTCTTTCTGCCTTGTATCATCTCTTATTACACACTATAAATTTGGGGGCCTCTTCACAGTCCTCCTTCCACTTACGCACTTCTGAGTTGAGACTCCCGGTCTCTTGGCATGAGACTTCTATCTCTTGGTTGAGGGTGTGAAGCGCATTCTGAGAGACTTTAAGATCCATACTAGACTGAGCACAGCTTTTTGAGACATGTCCAGCTCTTCAGCGAGACTGTGAAGTTCCATTTTAGAGACTTTCAGTTCTGTGCGGCAACTGCTGATCTCTTGGAGTAAGGCATCCAGTTCTATGCAGAGTATGAACCTCCTCTGTCCGGATACTGTTGACCTGCTGGCGAGAAATATCCAACTCTAACTTGTGTATGGACTTCTTTCTGGAAGATCTCCCGCTCGGTACCGAGGCTGTGAAACTTTCTGGGAGACTTCCAGCCCGGCACTGAGACTGCAAATCTCTGTTCGGAGACTCCAAGCTCTGAACTGAAACTGAGAGATTCCTTCTTAGATAGTTTAAGCTCTACACTGAGACAGAGGACTTTTTTTTTAAACCTCCTCCTGTTTCTGTTGCATGTCAACAATAACTTCGTCCAAGCGGGTCTGTTTCTTGACCATGGCAGAAATAGTGTTCTCTGTCTTCAGCTCAGTCATTCGGTACTCTAAGTCACTACGTAAGCGATGCTCTGTGTTCATCACTGTCCCACATTCAAAGGTGATTGAGAACAGATCACTCTGTAGCTTGGCATTAGCTTCTATCTCCTGTTTCAATCGTTTACAGAGGAGATCAGAGACCTGTCTAGTATATCTCAGGGCATCTTCAGGGCTGGTCAAGGGATCGTCACTCATTGGTTCCGGCTCCGCTTCCCTCATATAGTTGGAATGTTTCTCACTGTTAGCACCAGAAAGACACTTTTTTGGGGTACACAACTTCTGCCTTTGGCCCTCTGGATTTTCAGTCATCCGCGGGACGAATTCTCCATTTTCTCTAGGCTGCAGGACATCTCAGCCCCCCTTTTCCTCCGTGGGATCTGCGGACATGTCTGATCCTTCCATGGTAATGGGAGAACCTCTTTTCTTTTTCAGCCTTAATGCTTGTGACGACTCCATTCCATCAGGTGTACTGGGGTCTCCTTCTAGGTTTGAAACTTCAGCAGTTTCACAGCATCCACCATGCTTTTCTTGCAATTGCATTAGCTGGCAGGAATATTCAGGGTCATAGAGACCTGTTTGTTCGGTGCATACTGTGTTTAGGTACCTCCACCATCCCTGGAGTGTTTTGTGGGTGTGTCTCGTTTCAGGTTCCCCATAAGAGATATCTTCATCCTTATCCTCATAGGACCGGAAGGGCCACTCTTCCGTGGGGTAGGGTACATTACAAGAACTCTGCATCTTGTCCTCCATTTCGGTGGTATCAGGTGTATTTTTCTTCCTGACTTCGGGAGGTGCTAAATCAGCTGTTTTCACTGTATTCGCTAGAACCCCAGCTGATAGTCCTACAGGTGAGCAGACTTTGCTTGCAGTGTTTGTTGCTCTCACAGGCATCTCTGTAGACTTTCTTCTTTACTTTGGTATGTTTTGAAACATCAGCAGTACTGTGCACACTTTTTTCTCATCAGTGATACTGGATGTGTGCTTGCTAAGACAAACTTTGGTGCCTTCATTGTGACCTGTAACGCTTGCGCTCATCACAAACAAGGCAGGACCCCGGCACTGAGGTGGGAAAGTACAAGACTGTGCATCCACAGCAGCAGGAGCACGTCTGGAGGGTGGATAGTCAGCGTAGCCGGGTCTGGGTTGGAGAGAGTAGGTTAGTGTGAGTACTTTCCGGATTTCGGGGGCGGAGCCAGTGGGGTGGTCCGTTGTGCCGTGGTCTAGGGTAGGAGCCAGGAGAGTGGTAGATTGTCTGTAAGCCGACATCTGGGATGGAGAGGTGCGGGTAGTCAGGTACAGCTGGGGTCTTTATCCTGGGGTGGTCCAATAGTCAAACTGGGGTCTTTATCCAGAGGGGATCCTATAGTCAAGCTAGGTCGGTATACAGGAAAGCAACAGAGAAAACAACAAGGCACAAGCGAAGCAAGGCAAGGCAAAACAAACGCAGGAATACAAGGTCACAAGAGTTATGCTCAGCAAATAGGAAGTGAAAGTGAAAGCCTTAAATAGCACACAGGAACCAATGAGGCTGGGGGAGGCATGGAGGCGTGGCCTCCGTGGATGACAGGATAGGCTGCAGGAGACAAGGGGCACTCCGAGAAGTTGCCATGCAGCTGGGGAGTGGTGCACGGCGTCACGTGAGTGCGCCGCATGAGAGAGAAGCGCAGCACATCCGGGGGGCAGAGCTAGGCTCTGTGGCACAACTAGAAGAGCTGCACATGCGCATGCGCGCTCTGTAAAAGGAGCAGGGATGCGTGCACGCATCCAGCACAGAGATCTGTGATGAAGCAGGTAAGGAGCGAACACGCCATATAGGATGTGTTCTCTGATTCATTACATGACCAGAGCACATTACTTGCTGCTGCAGTTCCTTGGCTCGTTGAAAAAAAAAAAGCTGTGTGTGCTGTGCACGCGCATAGTAAATGAAACTTCTTTGACTTTTGTCACAGAAATTGTATTCGTGTTTGTGATGTGTGACAGAGTGAAGTCATCTCCTATCAGTTACGCCTGGGAGACATATGTCTGAGTGCTTCTATTGCACTCATAAGGGTTAACTCAGGTGGAAGTTAGGAGTCAGGAAGTAAGCTGACACCTGAGAGCCAGCAAGGTAGATAAGGATCTTGTGACTAGCAGTAGCTGGCTCTCTCAGACCAGAGCACATGGATATCTGTGCTGCTAGCCACACGGATACAGCACAATACTTACTGCAGCCAAAGTAAGATTTGTTTCATTTGTTTTCAGGACTGCTTAAAAGACTCTTAAGGTTTGGTTATGGTTTAGCCAGCCAGCCTGCTAGATAGGTCTGTTGTGTTAGTCAGTTTTTTCCCAACCTGGAGCAGGATTTATTTGTTTAAAGGGACGGTGTACCCGCATGTTATGTTGCTGTGGAGAAATAAAGCCACTGAACGTTTTCATTTATCCTGAAACTACACGTGTGGACTGTTCCCTGACCTCGGCTACAGGCCGTCCTGCCACAGGTGGTGTCAGAAGTGGGATGACGGACTGGCCCTGTATCTGAAGGGCCACACACACAAAAGAAAAAAAAATTCTCAGTTCCTTGAGCAACAGCTCCAGCTAGCAGAGAAACAAGCTGAGTGACAGGCCCAGCAAGATGAGCGACAGGCCCAGCAAGATGAGCAACAGGCCCGGCAGGAGGAAAAGCTACTCCAACTGCTAGTCGAAGGCAGACCAGCGATTCCAAATAACCCACCGGTGATGCTGCCTAAAATGAAGCCAACCAAAGACCCAGAGGCATTTCTCCTCACTTTTGAAAGGGTAGCCACGGCCCACGGCTGGACAGTTGATCGCTGGGTAACGACTCTGGCTCCACTCCTCATAGGAGAAGCTCAGGCAGCCTACAAGGCTCTTCCAGTAGACGAGGCCATGGACTATCAGCAACTAAAAGCTGCTATTCTGGATCGCCTAGGCCTCACTCCAGAAACCTACTGACAGCGGTTCCGGACAGTCAAATATGCAAACAGAGACAGACCCCGGGTCGTAGCCCACCGCTTAGTAGACTTATGTACCAGGTGGATACAACCGGTGAAGCATACCAAGGCAGAAATCCTTGAACAGTTTGTGCTCGAACAGTTCATACAGATACTGCCCCCCTCCTCCCGCTCCTGGGTAAAAAGACACGCTGCATTTTCCCTGGATTCAGCGGTCCGCTTGGTGGAAAACTTCCTTGGCGACGACCCCCAACAGGATAGCTGGGAACGGTCCGTGCAAACACCAGTTGCTTCCGGTGATGCTAGAGGCAGGAGAGCAGACAATCGAGGGGTCTACAACCCGTCAGCTCGGGAGATCCAGTCAACCCGATCGGAAGACCCTTTCCCATCTCGGAGGGTTCCTGGTACAAACTCCCGCAGAGACGCCCGTCCCGGGTCTGAGGCCATTGGATCACCCAAGGGAGGCCGCCACCCACAGTATTCCCCGAGAACCTGGACTCCTGTCACCCATCCGGTAGAGAGGATACCCCCACCAAGCAGAAGGGAGGATCCCATCCAACAGCGGAGAGGTCCAAGCACCGAGCCCTGTCGAGAGCTTCCGCTGACGACCGAGTTGGAAGACTCAGGAGATGATGAGATGGACTGTTCATATGGCAGAACCACTGCCACAGCTTGTCTCCGAGGGGACCACAATCCGTGGTTAGTCCCAGCATCTCTGGAGGGGACAAAAGTAAACGCCATGCTGGACTCTGGCTCTGGAAAAACCCTGATCCTAGAGGCCCTAATTCCAAGCAATAGACTATCTTATGACTCTCCTTGGAATATCGAGTGTATCCATGGGGATACAAAGAGATACCCGACGGCGAACGTTCTACTGCATATCCAGGATCAAGAGGGTAGCCTACTAGTGGGAGTTGCTCCCTGGCTACATGCTCCTGTTCTACTTGGCTGAGACTGGCCCTATCTCGAAACATTGTTGGCCCCTACTCCTACGGAGCCTACTTCTCTGGTACCGGAGAAGCCCGGAGACTTGTTCCCTTTTTCCCCAGAGATTTTCCCCCGTAGATACCATGTCCCAAAGACACGTAAACAGGGACGTGCGGAAAAAGAGGACTGGTTAAGAAAGGCTGGGACTCTTGGTAACATTAGTCAGCCCAAAGGACTGCAGGTCATGGCCGGGGATGACCAGGGTGGGGAACAGATAGATACAGGAATGTTGCCAGACCTGGATCTTCCTGACTTCCGTCAGAGGCAGAGGGAGGACCCAGCTCTGGCTAGACAATATGAAAAGGTGGTACAGGTCAACAACAAGATAATGGATGAACAAGGTGTAAAAGTGTTTCCACATTTTGAACTGTTGAATGACATCCTATATCGTGTGAATAAGGTTACACAAACAGGGGAGGTCATTCGACAGATACTAGTCCCTAAAGGGTTAATTAAAACAGTGTTCACCCTAGCCCATACTCTCCCATGGGGTGGTCATTTGGGCAGAGATAAGACCTCGGACCGCATCTCGTCCCGGTTTTACTGGCCAGGCATACATGGTGACATCATGAAACTATGTGAGACATGTCCTGAATGCCAGTTAACTAGCCAAAAAGGACAGAAGCTGGCTCCCTTGGTTCCTCTGCCCTTGGTAGCCGTCCCATTCGAGAGAATTGGGGTAGATCTGGTCGGACCTTTAGAACCCTCTGCGAAGGGACATAAATTTATACTCGTTGTTGTAGATTATGCCACCAGATATCCTGAGGCCTTCCCTCTGAGATCAGCCACTGCTAAACAGGTTGCCCACAGGCTGTTAGAACTGTTTTCTAGGGTAGGACTTCCCCAAGTAATTTTAACTGACCAGGGAACAAATTTCATGGCAAAGTTAATGCAGGATGTCCTGAAGTTATTGGAGGTAAAATCCGTCCGGACCTCGGTCTACCATCCTCAGACTGATGGATTGGTAGAGAGGTTTAACCGTACTTTAAAAACCATGCTTAGGAAGTTTGTGGACACTGAAAAGCGAGCTTGGGATGAACTTCTCCCTTTCCTGTTGTTTGCGGTACGAGAAGTTCCCCAATCATCCACAGGCTTCTCCCCGTTTGAGCTCCTATATGGATGCCAACCTCGGGGTATTCTCGACCTACTGAAGGAATCCTGGGAGGAGGAGCCCTCCAAGAATATCCTTCAGTATGTCATAAACCTTAGAAACCGCCTAGACATGATAGGTCGGTTTGCTAAGGAAAACCTCAAATCTGCTCAAGAACATCAAGAGAGGCAATACAACCAAAATGCTCGCTTGAGGGTCTTCCAACCTGGGGACCAAGTGATGCTACTACTACTGACATCAGAGAGTAAACTCCTTGCGAAGTGGCAGGGTCCTTTCCAAGTTCTCCGCCGCACCGGGGAGGTGAACTATGAGATCTCTCAACCAGGGTCCAGGAAGGGTAAACAAATCTACCACGTGAACCTCCTGAAACCCTGGAAAACGATGAGATCGCTGTTCATTCACCCTTGGGAAGGAGAGACGGATTTGGGTCCACAACTTCCAAAGGGTAGTACGTACAATGACCCTCAGGTTCCCATGGGAGGGCAGTTAACAACGGAACAAAGGTCAGACCTACTAGATGTATGTGACCAGTTCCCAGATGTTTTTCCTGAGCTGCCAGGGCAGACTGATTTAGTGTCCCATAGGATTGAGACAGAACCTGGCTTAAAAGTACGGTCCCGTCCCAATAGATTGCCAGAGGGCCGAAAAGACCTGGTAGAGAGGGAGATAATAGACATGTTGGAATTGGGCGTGATCGAGGAGTCCCACAGCGAATGGTGTAGCCCTATCGTGTTGGTCCCTAAACCAGATGGGAAGGTGAGGTTTTGCGTCGATCTGCGAAAGGTAAATGCTGTCTCCAGATTTGATGCATACCCAATGCCTAGGGTGGATGAATTGCTTGATTCGCTTGGTAAAGCAGAGTATATCTCCACCCTAGATCTCACGAAAGGATATTGGCAGATACCTGTAGCGGAAGAATCCAAATGCAAAACTGCCTTCGCCACCCCTCTCGGTTTATACCAATTCTTCACTATGCCATTTGGGTTACATGGGGCTCCAGCCACATTCCAAAGGTTAATGGACAAGGTACTACGACCCCATAGGGCATATGCAGCGGCCTACTTGGATGACATTGTCATCTATAGCAGACACTGGAAGTCTCAGATTAAAAGGTTAAGGGCAGTCCTAACGTCCTTAAGAGAAGCAGGACTCACTGCAAATCCAAAAAAATGTGCCCTGGGTAAATCCACTACAAAGTACTTGGGCTATGCCGTTGGGGGAGGGATAGTAAGGCCACTAGCTAGCAAGGTGGCCGCCATAAAGGAAGTCCCCATCCCACAGACAAAGACACAGGTCCGCGCCCTTTTGGAGTTAGCAGGGTATTACAGGCGGTTTATCCCCAATTTTTCAGAAATTTCTGCACCCCTAACAGATCTGACAAAAAAGAGTGCCCCGACCCAAGTTAAATGGTCTTGGGGGTGCCAAGACGCCTTTGACATGCTTAAAAAGTGCCTGTCAGAGGGCCCCGCTCTTCGGAACCCAGATTTTAAAGAGCCCTTCATCATCCAGATGGATGCCTCAGAGGTAGGACTGGGAGCAGTGCTATCCCAGCAATTTGATGGTGTTGAACACCCCATACTGTTCATCAGCCGGAAACTGTTCCCAAGGGAAGTGAGGTATTCCGTCATTGAGGAGTGCCTCGCGATAAAATGGGCAATTGAGGCCTTGAGACATTATGTCGCCGGAGTACACTTCACCCTGGTCACTGACCATGCGCCCTTGAAGTGGTTAAACACCATGAAGGACGAAAACTCAAGGTTGACAAGGTGGTATATGGCCCTCCAACCCTTCTCTTTTGATATTCAGCATAGACCTGGAAAGGACCATGGAAATCCTGATTTTTTTGTCAAGAGAAGGAGTGGAGGGTCGGGCTTCAGCCATGTGGGACACTAGCCACACACAAACAGGGGAGGTATGTGACAGAGTGAAGTCAACTCCTATCAGTTACGCCTGGGAGACATATGTCTGAGTGCTTCATCCAGCACTCATAAGGGTTAACTCAGGTGGAAGTTAGAAGTCAGGAAGTAAGCTGACACCTGAGAGCCAGCAAGGTAGATAAGGATCTTGTGACTAGCAGTAGCTGGCTCTCTCAGACCAGAGCACATGGATATCTGTGCTGCTAGCCACACGGATACAGCACAATACTTACTGCAGCTAAAGTAAGATTTGTTTCATTTGTTTTCATGACTGCTTAAAAGACTCTTAAGGTTTGGTTATGATTTAGCCAGCCAGCCTGCTAGATAGGTCTGCTGTGTTAGTCAGTTTTCTCCCAACGTGGAGCAGGATTTATTTGTTTAAAGGGACAGTGTACCCGCATGTTATGTTGCTGTGGAGAAATATAGCCACTGAACATTTTCATTTATCCTGAAACTACACGTGTGGACTGTTCCCTGACCTCGGCTACAGGCTGTCCTGCTACATGATGTTTTAATTAAAAATAAAAATACAATTTCATTGACAAAACGCAAATAAATTTGGACTTAGAACGTGCGTACTTGGCACACATCCTCTGTATTTGCAATAAGCGTGAATTCCTTGTGTGTGTGCGTGTAACTGCGTGTGACTGTGTGTGTGTGTCTGTCAGTGTGTGTGTGTATATGTGTCAGTGCGTGCATATGTCAGTCAGTGTGGGTGCGTGTCAGTCAGTGTGCGTGCGTATGTGTGTCAGTGTGCGTGTATGTGTGAGTCAGTGTGTGCGTGTGTATGTGTGTCAGTCAGTCAGCGTGTGTCAGTCAGTGTGTGTGTGTCAGTCAGTGTGTGTGTGTGTGTGTGTGTGTGTGTGTGTGTGTGTGTGTGTGTGTGTGTGTGTGTGTGTGTGTGTGTGTGTGTGTATGTATGTGTGTGTGTATGTGTGTGTGTGTGTGTGTGTGTGTGTGTGTGTGTGTGTGTGTGTGTGTGTGTGTGTGTGTGTGTGTGTGTCAGTGTGTGTATGTGTGTCAGTCAGTGTGTGTATGTGTGGGTATGTGTGTCAGTGCGTGCATCAGTCAGTGTGCGTGCGGTGTCAGTGCGTGCGTCAGTCAGTGTGCGTGCGTATGTGTGTCAGTGTGTGTGTGTGTCTGTGTCAGTCAGTCGGTGTGCGTGTGTCTGTGTGTCAGTCAGTGATTGTGCGTGGCAGTCAGTCAGTGTGTGTCAGTCAGTGTGTGTGAGTCAGTGTGTGTGTGTGTATATGTGTGTCAGTCAGTGTGTGTATGTGTGTCAGTCAGTGTGTGTGTGTGTGTGTATGTGTGTGTCAGTAAGTGTGTGTATGTGTGTCAGTCAGTGTGTGTGTGTGTATGTGTGTGTCAGTAAGTGTGTGTGTGTCAGTCAGTGTGTGTGTGTGTATGTGTGTGTGTCTGTGTGTCAGTCAGTCAGTGTATGTGTATGTGTGTGTATGTGTGTGTGTCAGTCAGTGTATGTGTGTGTGTCAGTCAGTGTGTGTGTGTGTGTGTGTGTGTGTATGTGTGTGTGTATGTGTGTGTGTCTGTCAGTGTATGTGTGTCTCTCTTTCTGTGTCCTGCCCCCTCTCTCCTGATTTCCCCACCCCGAGCTGCAGACTCGCGGGGGGTTGGGCTTGAGGGCCCCCCCTCTGGCAGTGCTGCGTGGGAAGCGGCACGCTCAAACCCCCCGCTTCCCACGTTACTGGAGCAGTAGCCGTGAGAGGCGACAGGGCACGTCGCTGGCATATGCTGACAGTGCAGCGGGCGTGTCGGGGGAATTGGCGGCCGTTAGGAGCGATGCCATCATCTGGTAGCCTCCATGATCTCGGGGCTCCTCTCCTCCTCCGGCCCCGGCGGCGCTCAGTCAGCGGGACACAGGGAAGGGGAAGCGGAGGTAGGGAGGAGAGAGGCTGAGCAGCGGCTCCTACTCTCACAGCCGGAGGACTTGCGGGGCTTCCGCCATCTAACTACACCCACACCAAAAGCTCTGAGCCAGCCATCTTTGTATACCCATGTCACAGCGTGTGTGTGGGGGGACCGGCAGCCGTTAGGAGCGGCGCCGCCGGCTATCGCTGCTGCCGCCGCCGCATGTCACAGCAGGCATGTGGGGGGGGAGGGATGGGGGAGCCGTGACGTCAATTCCGTTTCACATTTCGTCCCCCATCTCTCCCGTTTTACCCCATCAGAATAGGTGCCACTAAAGAAGTTTCACTTCAAAAATATTCCTCTGGCTGTTGCCCTTTTTCTGGGGCCTTGTAGGGATCATCTTCATCATCCGAATAAGGCCTGAAGGGACACTGCTCAGTGTGGCTGGGCTCTTTACAACAGGAACACATTTTCTTCCCCATTCTTGCAGTCGGTATTTGACTTCACCTGGGTGGCCATTTTAAAATCCCATGGGTTTTTGTTTTTTTTCACAAATGGTGGGTAGACTCTGGTCACAGCATCAGCCCCTCTTGTGGGGCACCGTCTGTCGCAGTCCTTCCAGTCAAACTGTGGCATTTTGGCTTTCTACATTGCATTGTAGTTTTCCTGCCTGGATGTTTAGCCCTTTAATTCTGGTCACTTCTGCACGTGTTGTGTAGCTCACACTGTTGCAGGAATATTTGCAGGCAAAAGCAGAACAATTTTCACAGGCAGTCTCCAGGGACCCTTGGTAATTCAAGGGCCACCTCTCATCCCAACTTCTGACACCATATGTAAGAGATGTGTGCAGAGGTATGCAACGGAGACCGTTTTAAAGATGAAATTAATATAAGGCTTTATTGCCTGTTCCTTTAAATAGTACAGGAAGCAAAAATATATATAAAAGAGAAGAAACACACAGCGCAATCCCACAAATATATCTAATAAATCAATAATACAACATATACATCGGAGGGTATTAACCCTTACAATATATCTATCCCTGACTCTGTCTGCTGCCAATTAGGTCTACAGCTCCACAAGCTGTAAAGTTTTAGATACCAGAAGAATGACCTAGGCGCATGGGGAGACAAGAGAGAGAAACAACATATGTCTGGAAAATGAACCCCTTAATTGGTAAAATATGCACTCACAGCGTTTCTTATAATTCAGGCTTTTTATCCACCCTGGGATCTGGAACTCTGTAGATAATCTGGGAACGTTTCCTGGATCTGTATCCTCGGATATTCTGCAACGATTCTTCACTGCCAAGTTTCCATCTCATAGGTTGTGGTATATATATATATATATATATATATATATATATATATATATATATATATATATAGGGGGAGGTAAAGAACACATAAAATAGTGTAACACAGTTTTAATGATAAAAAACTTAATAGATCATAGTAGGTAAAAAAAATCACAATTTGTGAGCTCTTTAAAAACAATTGAGAATGTCAGAGAATCTCACACTCATCAAATCTACCGGCTCCCAGCTGGGCTTACAGCAGTCACTGTTCCTTTGGTAATATCCCTATACACCTCTGTTATTCCCCTGGTGTATAGTGTCTTTTGCTCTAATTGCACAGTTCATATAATTAGATCCTAAGTACTCCTCGTGACACTCCTGGTACTCAAGGTACTTGTGGGGTCTTGGTGCCCTGGCAATATGCTCCGGTGTACTCCCTCACGGCACTCCTGGTTGTTGCTGCTTCCCAGTATCTGCTCTCTCCGCCTCCTGGTCTCCTCTGGTGCCTCTGCACAACGTGATGACGTCACTCCATCTCGCGTGAACACCGCGCTCCCACGTGTGGTGTCACCAATGCCAGGTGCCGGTAGTCCTCACAGGATAAGAAAGTGTCTCCTGTCCACTCGTCTAAAATAACTATTGCAACAAGTACACAATATAGCATGAATTACAATCTATCAGATCTTCTATATCATAACTAACATCCCTTAAGTCTGACACTTGTAAGGGATGTAAACTGCATCCCAATTCTCCCCAATTCTCAAAAGAGTTTTAAATCGGTGCAATCAGAGGTAACACATGTTAGTTATGATATAGAAGATCTGATAGATTGTAATTCATGCTATATTGTGTACTTGTTGCAATGTCCTTGCAACAAGCAATACATTGGAAGAACAACAAGGAAACTCAAAGTGCGTATTGCAGAACATGTAAGGAATATAGAGAGAGGCTTCTTACAGCATAGTGTTTCAAAACATTTTAAAGAATATCACTCCCAAGACCCAAGGGGTCTAAAATGTATGGGTATTGAAAAAATTAGACCCACTTGGAGGGGAGGTAATCCAGTAATAAAAATATCCAGACAAGAAACGTACTGGATTTATGCATTGAAAAAACTCGCACCACTGGGTTTTAATATGGACATAGATTTGGGATCTTTCCTTATGGATTAAGATAACTCTATGCTGGAACTGTAGCCTCTCTCTGTGTTAATAATGTTGTTAATAATTCTTTCTTTTGGGAAGATCTCTCTGTGGATTGTCTTTCCAAATAGAGATAGCTATGAATAGGAATTGTGCTATCTCTCTCTTTCAGTGTTGTTCTATAATGGTTTTTATGCACTATATATTACATATTTATATGTTTGACTCTTTGGGACCCCATTTTACATCTAGGTCAAGTAAATGGTATACTTAGTGAGGTTTTACATGTAATGTCTCTCCTGTTAGTTAAATCTCTGTAAGCAATATGATAAAGGATGTATATATTATGATTATAATTAGTGCTAATGATGATAATTGATATCTATATGTGAGATTGTAAGTATGGTGTTAGTACTTTGTTCTCTTTCTTGTTTTTTGTCATTCTAAATATGTGTATGCATCGGGTATGGTACGGCATACATGGGAATGCTATTTACCTGCTAGAAGAATGGAGTTTTTTATAACGGAGGCGCTCTGGGGGTTACGATTACATTTTAAAAATTAATCAAAGTCCGTCAAGTAATTAACATATGCATGTAATGTAATTATATATGAAGGTTAATAAGTAGACATTATGTTAGCAGCGTCTGCTTAATGAATTCGTAGCAAGTTAAATAATTATATATAACAATACAACTCAATTGAATACAGTCCATTGATGAATGAGATTACATAATCATTTATTTCTATATTAATATATAAATGGGATAGATCGATATACATATGTAGCTAGGGCATATATGGGCAATTAACATGTTAAATAATGAATTCTTCAATTAACCAGTCAAAATCGGGAGGAGGGTATTTAACCTGAGGTAAGGAACAGATAGGGATATCAGCCCCTGACGAAGCCGCAAAGGAGAAACGCGTAGGGCGTGGTTATTTTAGTGTTCACGAGTGGACAGGAGACCCTTTCTTATCCTGTGAGGACTACCGGCACCCGGCATTGGTGACGCCACACGTGGGAGCGCGGTGTTCACGCGAGACGGAGTGACGTCATCACGTTGTGCAGAGGCACCGGAGGAGACCAGGTGGCGGAGAGAGCAGATACTGGGAAGCAGCAACAACCAGGAGTGCCGTGAGGGAGTACACCGGAGCATATTGCAAGGGCACCAAGACCCCACAAGTACCGTGAGTACCAGGAGTGTCACGAGGAGTACCTGGGATCTAATTATATGAACTGTGCAATTAGAGCAAAAGACACTGTACACCAGGAGAATAACAGAGGTGTATAGGGATATTACCAAAGGAACAGTGACTGCTGTAAGCCCAGCTGGGAGCCGGTAGATTTGATGAGTGTGAGATACTCTGACATTCTCAATTGTTTTTAAAGAGCTCACAAAGTGTGAGTTTTTTACCTACTATGATCTATTAAGTTTTTTTATCATTAAAACTGTGTTACACTATTCTGTGTGTTCTTTACCTCCCCCTATATATATATATATATATATATATCACAACCTATGAGATGGAAACTTGGCAGTGAAGAATCGTTGCAGAATATCCGAGGATACAGATCCAGGAAACGTTCCCAGATTATCTACAGAGTTCCAGATCCCAGGGTGGATAAAAGGCCCGAATTACAAGAAACGCTGTGAGTGCATATTTTACCAATTAATGGTTTCGTTTTCCAGACATACTATCCTATGTTGTTTCTCTCTCTTGTCTCCCCATGCGCCTAGGTCATTCTTCTGAAAAATATACATAAAACTACAAACACCAATCCCTGTGTAAGGACTAACTTTTTCCCCAGTCCCTCACTGCAAGGCTGGAGGGCGAAAGCCCCTTACCCACTTATCACCCCAAAGTCTCAGCGGTGCCTAAACGCAGGTGGCTCTTCAGGCCAGTGGTGTCCAGGTAGTTGTCTGCTTGAGGGTCCAGACATAGAGGTCTGGTCTGCTTGTGTCTTGATCTCAGAACACAGCCCTCCTTTTCCGTATGTCAGCTCCATTGTGAGCTAAGGAATTCTGTCTCCTGTCCAAATCAGCCAAGTCAAGTCTGGTTGATTGCCTGTGTGCAATTAACAAGCATACTGATGGATTTAGAGGCAGTTCATTTTACTGCTTTAAAAACACAAGTGGTCGGGGTTATAGTTTAAGGTAGCGGTGCGCAAACTGGGGGGCGTGCCCCCCTGGCGGGGCGCAAGATTGTTTAAGGGTGGCGCAGGCGGCAAGCAGAGATTTTGCCAGGAGCAGAGAAATGCAGTCAGTAGCTGCAATTTCTCTTTTGCCCATTAGGTGGCGCTGTGCTACATAGCTCCTGCCGTTTTTCCTTGTTGCATGCAGCGTGATGAGAGTGTGAGTGTCAGAGTGTGACATGGGGTCACAGTAAGTGAGTGTGTGAGTGGGACATGGGGAGGGGGTGGGTGTGAGTGTGTGCATGACATAGGGAGGGGGGTGAGAGTGTGAGTGTGACATTGTGACATGGGGAAGGGGGGTGCGAGTGTGGGGGGGTGAGTGTGTGACATGGGGAGGGGGGTGAGTGTGGGGAGGTGAGAGTGTGACATGGGGAGGGGGGTGAGAGTGTGACAGTGTGACATGGTGAGGGGGGGTGAGTGTGACAGTGTGACATGGGGAGGGTGGTGAGTGTGGGGAGGTGAGAGTGTGACATGGAGAGGGGGGTGAGAGTGTGACAGTGTGACATAGGGAGGGGGGGTGAGTGTGACAGTGTGACATGGGGAGGGTGGTGAGTGTGGGGAGGTGAGAGTGTGACATGGGGAAGGGGGTGAGAGTGTGACAGTGTGACATGGGGAGGCGGGGTGAGAGTGTGACAGTGTGACATGGGGAGGGGGGTGACAGTGTGACATGGAGAGGGGGGGTGAAAGAGACATGGGGATGAGAGAGACACTGGCGGGAGGGAGAGAGACACTGGCGGGAGCAAGAGAGAGACTGGCGGGAGGGAGAGAGGGACTGGCAGGAGGGAGAGAGAGACTGGCGGGAGGGAGAGACACCATGGCTGGAGGGAGAGTGTAAAAGATACACTGGGGGGAGGGAGAGACAATGGCTGGAGGGAGAGTGTGAGAGAGACACTGGGGGGAGGGAGAGAGTGAGAGAGACACTGGAGGAGGGAGGGAGAGAGACACTGGAGGAGGGAGGGAGACACTGGGGGAGTGAGAGAGACACTAGGGGGAGGGAGAAAGCGAGAGACACACACACTGGGGGGAGGGTAAGAGAGAGTGGGGGGGGGAGAGAGAGTGGGGGAGGGAGGGAGAGACACTGAGGGGAGGGATAGAGAGACACAGGAGGGGAAGTGATAAATACTGGGACAGACTGGGAGAGGAGTGTGAGACTGTGGAAGAGGGGAGAGAGAGATGAATAATACCGCATAAATGGGGATGCTATTAGACAAATATCATATTAATTTTTAAGTGATGTAATTTGTTATAAATACTTTTTTTGTAGACGCGTGGCGGGGGCGTTACAAACCTGGTTCGCCTTTATTGGCTGAACCAGCTCACATGCGCTGATGTCATGTAATTTTGATTACATCAGGCAGGGGGGGCCCGAGAAATTTCATGGATGAAAAGGGGGGCTCGGCATAAAAAATTTGCTCACCCCTGGTTTAAGGAATCCAAACTTTTGTCTCATTTACTAAGTATACTTTTCTGCGTACAAACACGTCTAGGACACACTATGGAGGGAGGATTGACAAAGCTCTGATAAAGGGTTTTGGAGCTCAATCAGCATTTCCTGCTATTGACTTGAATGAGAGTTGACCTGTAATCAGAGCTTTGTGAATCCACCCCACCCCCCATAATATAGTTTTGCACAGAGAGAAAAGTATACCTTATATATCGTTTCTACCACTACAGTGATAGGAAAATAGGAAATTGTCCTAAGTATTTCTGAATGTCCGGGTAAACTGTGATACATGAAATACACCTTCTAAATTAAATTCTGAATTTTATGATTTGCCTAAATGTAGGTTTCTAGCACCAAGCTGGAATAGGTATCCTAGTAGTGGTCTTGCTGGGCTTGTAGTTCTCCCTTAGTGCCTCAGATTGTTTAAAAAATAAGCTACATCATATAGGAATACATACAGTTGTAACCCCATCTCATGTCTTGCTTGTAATACTATCATATAATAAAGAGTACCAAAGTCTTTAAACCCCTTTGGCACATTTATGACAAATGTAGTCTGAATTCCCTGAGTCCCATTAATCATATCATTCAATCATATCATTAAAAAGCCATTATCCACAAAAAGAGCCAGAATAATGTAACTGCTAGCTTTTAGGGACAGAGGGAAGTTTAGAATTATGGTCATCGAGTATAACACCTGTGATTTAAGCGAGAGTACAGCATTGCATATGAAATATGGACTAATTATTCTAGAAGCATTAATCAATTTTTAAGTACTCTTCAATGATAATACTATCTCATTACAGCTATCACTGTTAAGGTTTCTATCCATAGGATCTACTTATTGATTAAAAAATCTCCCCTCCCCATTGGTTAATTCACTGAAACATTTTAGAAGTGCTCTGTCCTGAAAGGGGTGGTAAATATTTTTTTTTTAGACAGAAAGTTGAAGTGGATTGATTAGGAGCAATTTTCTATACAATAAAAAGAGACAAACTATACAGTTCGCTGACCAATTTGCAGAGCAACCTCTTCTCACTAATTGCTGCTAGACTAATGTAGAAGGACACTCCTAGGTAAGTAGAGAAATCCATTTACCAAACCATGACATATAAGTAGAGAACACAAATAGTGGATTTTTCCATTACCCTTCATATTAGCCCTGCACCATTCCACCTGTGACCCTCATTTTATGAGGGCAGTGCTCTTTTATACAATTTTTTATCTTTAATAAAAGGTCCACTTTAAAATTGTTCAGATTGCCTAAGAACAAATAAAAAAAAAATTAAAAAACATAATTAGAGACATAACCAAGCCCATGAATTCCAGATAATGCGCTGCAAAGCAAAATTATGTGATAAAAGCCTTAATAAACCTGTATCTGAGTAAATGAAGAGGAAAAACATATTTACTCTATTACAAGGACCCAATCAATGTTCCCACTAGCTGCTGGTTTCTCTGTGCTTCTGACTCAATGGTGAGTTTTCAAGCAAGATGCATTTTGAAAAGAAATTGCTGTTTACATCAAACTGAAGTTTGATGGCAAGAGATCTTTCATTGTAGGAACAGCATCAAAATATTTGCTTAGCTTAAAAGGTCCCTGGTAAAAAATAACTTATTTATATGTAGCCCCCTTTCCCAGCGTGCTGCTGTACATGTTTGCTCACAGAAGGCTAAGCCTTCACCTCTGGGAGCCTGGGGTGAGCTCTTTCTCCTTGCATGAAGCACCTAAACCTCTGAGGGATCCCAGCGTTGGTGGGATAACCCCTCACAGTAATCCATATACAGTAATAAGTAATAAACCACACAATGTATATAACGAAGGTTTACTGTACACACATACTAACACATATAACATATAATAACTGTACCTACAGTATGAACCCTGTGCCCCAACACATGGTGGCTCCACCAAAGTACTGACGGTGCTGTAGCACCAATACCCTTGGTGTCCTGTCCCAGCAATTCCCAACCAAATGTGAGGTAGCGTACCCCCTGTGGATGTAAGTGCACATTGGATACCTGCCTGGGTACTCCAGTACCCAGGTGCTGCTTGGCATAGTGAGTTGGAGCAGGTCCCACACAGCGGGGCCTCCAACACAAATCCCCTCTCCCTAATGGATCCTGATCCTCCTCGTGAGGTGAACTCCAGCCGGAGGGTCTCACCTGAATGTTCTGGGGTACTACGGCCTAGTCCCAGGTCGCAGAGCGCCGTGTGGCCATCCGTCCATTGATGTAACACTGGTACTAAAGGGGAGAGCTCCTATCTGGGGCCTTCACTATAACACTGAACTTAGGTTGGCTCAGGGGCAAGGCCTAGGTCTAGTCCAGGAGGCATTGCTCACTGGACAGTACCTGCTGTCTTGCTGCCCCCTCCAGCACTGAGCATGCTGACTCCTGGTCCCAGTGGATTGGCTGTTTCTCCAACAGCTCTAATCCCATTGGCTGGGACAGTCCCATGTGTGAAGTCCCTCCCCCGGAGAATTCTGGGAACTAAAATGGCCACCACACTCCAGACTGCGCATGTGCGCTTTGCCACACTGCGCAACTAGCAATATGGCTACCCCCACACTCCCGATCGCGCAGAGCTCCGGCTGGACCAGCACAGTTCCCCCTTCACTGGAAGTAAGGAGGGGGACACTCAGCTACATATATATATATATATATACACACACATATACATATACACATATACTCTACACACACACATTGACAAATCTACACACGTTAGGAGTCACCAGAATTTTTTAGAGCCAGATACTTATACATGTTGAGGTATCAGTACCGTGTTAGCCGAGCTTCAATAATCAAAAATGAATAGACGATACCGTTCTGTGGCTAACGAACTGCTTTTATTTGTGCGAGCTTTCGAGATACACTGATCTCTTCTTCCGGCGGTGTTACAATGAATAAAGCAAGCAAAGGGTTTACTTAAAAACTGTTTATCTTGGAATTTTATCTATGTAGATCCCTCCCCCCCCCCCCCCTGTGTAGATGCGATTTATGGCTAGTGGTGTTAAATGGTCCCTGAATGTTAGTGATTTAAGAGTGAGTGTGTGTGTGTATGTATGTAAATATAAATGAATGAAGAGCCCACAGTGTATACATTGCTTTATAAAAGGTGTGTGTGGAGTGGGAGTGTATATCAAGGGTGTGGGTAGGTGTGGAAATGTGAGAGAGTGTTGCATTACTAAAAGTGTGTGTAGATACTATATGGTCCCTATTGGTATATAGGGATGGAATAACATGGAGTATTTGTATGTGTAAGAGACAGCTGTGTGTGCATACATATAGCACAGTATGTACAGACATGGTCTTTAGCACTCATGGGAAGAGAGTTCACTTGTGTCAGTAATGACTCATAATACTTCGGTCTCTATTTAGGCCACCGCTAAGTGTCCCGAACAGTTGCATAAATTTGTATTCATGTAACCGTCTCTCTTTCGGTGTTTTAAGATTGCCTTTGAGTATGGCCACCCTCAGATCGTTCATCTTATGGCAAGAGTCAGAGAAATGTTCGCCGACAGGACTGTCTCTTGTTCCGCGTGTGATGCTGTGGCGATGCAGGTTCATTCTCTTGTTTAGCCCCTGTCCCGTCTCACCTATGTAGTAGCAGCCCCCTGGGCATTTCATGCACATGATGAGGTACACTACATTGCTGGATGAACAGGTGAACCTTCCTCTGATTTTGTACTGCAGATTCCTGTGTGGTATTTGTATTGTGCAGCTGTGTGGAGCATTGCACAGGTTTTGCCTCCTGGCATGGTCTTGTTCCACGTTGAATACTTTACTCCTCACCATCATTTTCTTGAGATTATGAGGTTGTGTGTATGATAATAAGGGTGTTTAAGGGAAGACCTGTTGCAGTCTTGTATCTTCCTGGAGGATGGTTTGTAGTTCCCTGGCGATCTTGCGTAGGGCTTCTAGGTGTGGGTTATATGTTATCACCAAAGGTACCCTGTCGCTTGTCTCTTTCTGTTTGTATTCAAGGAGATCATTTCTTGGTATTCTGGTGACTTTGTGGATTTGCTGGTCTACAATTCTGTGGTTATATCCACGGTTTATGAAATCTGATCTCAAGGCTTATATTAATCCTATACACCATATCATTCGTCCACATCGATGCATAAATGTCAGGACACTAGCAAGTGGGAGTTTTCACAACTCAAGAAGTGCAATTCCATCCAGCTACTCGATTTATAGTGGATAGTGGTGTAGTCATTATTTGACAATTGGTCTATACATTCATGTGTGATACTTCGAGGATCTGAACAGTGGAAATCTATTGTTTCAATTATGTACTTATACAAGCGATTGATCTCTGTTTGAGCACCATACAGCTTTTTCTCTCATTATATTTGATAGAAGACACAAAAACCGATGTTTCAGTCCCCCAGTGGGCACCACCTTGAGAAAGGTCCCACTGGGGGACCGAAACGTCGGTTTTTGTGTCTTCTATCAAATATAGAATAATTTATGAATCACTTACCTGCGTGCTGTCCTTTGATGTCGTGTTGCAACCAGTATTGTATGGTCTATATAATATATATATATATATATACCTATTCTTTTTTTGTATATATATATATATATATATATATATATATATATATATATATATATACAAAAAAAGAAAAAGACTGCGCTCCTTAGGTGTATCTAACACTTACATACAAAAATAGATGTATTATATTTGAATGAACAATATGGATTTGGCAGTGGCTAATATATCAATAAAAATGGCTGATTGACTCACACTAATAAAGTTACACACAATGTGATAGTGATTAATTGCTGAATGTGCAAATGGTTAAAAAGGTGCTTAAAAAATGCTACCAATGAAACAATATAATAGCTGTGAATGGTCACTTTTATGCGGTTCTACTGTTGCACATATAGAAACCCTCCTGGATGGTATTACAATACTATAAAGATTGATATTTAAAAAATGCAAAAATTGAACACATATGTGTATATAAAAATAAAAAATAAAAAATAGGATGAAAAAAAAAAATATTGTGAAAAATATATATATCAACCAAACCAAGGGTCCATATCTAGGATCTGGCTGCTCTCCACAAGGACCAACGAACTCCCAGAAATCTGCGAACAACAAGAAAAGAAAGCGCCCGATCCTAGTGCAGCATGAAAAATTACAATTTAATAAAAATGAATAGAACCAACAAATGCAAACTCACAAACAAATAAAAAATTTAAGCATGTAATGAGTACACAGAAAACGGGGGAGTAAGGGTGTGATCAAACTAAACCATACTAAATGTGTAGAAACTTAATAATAATAATTCGATTGATAATGAAAGATAGGTGCTACTGTGAACTGAAGTGAATCAGAAAAAGTGAGGGGTACAATGGTTTGTACACCAAAAGAAATTCACTTAAATGCACACTACCCGATATTTAAAATTTAACCTTTAATAGTCAATCCTTAAAACAAGTTTAAGGATTGACTATTAAAGGTTAAATTTTAAATATCGGGTAGTGTGCATTTAAGTGAATTTCTTTTGGTGTACAAACCATTGTACCCCTCACTTTTTCATGTAATGAGTATACTCATTCGCCAACCGCCCACGATGTGCCTCTGTTTCCGCGTCAACCTCTCCGTCTGTGTAGTCCCAGCTCTTCCGAACCGACATCCAACAGGGGATACAGGAATGTGACCACCACAGTGTGACCCGGAAGTCCTCCACACTCTTGGTGTATTCCGGATATGAGGTCTGTTGTTCGTGACCCCGCAAAGCAAGTGCTGACCGGGAAAGTCTCTCAAATGTCCCACAAATAGTCCGTGTTTATTGGGCAGTGGTAAATGAGTATAAAAATAAACCAGCAATGTAGCAGCAGCTAAAAAATCGCTCTTCCCTACGCGTTTCTTCACTCTCACGGTGATTTCATCAGGGGATCTCTGACGGTATGCGTCAGACTGTTTATATAGTATGAGTCAATCAACCAATTAGTGCCTAAATTGCTAAAATAAAAACACCTGAATTGTTTTAATTAAAAGAATACATATTAAAAGAAGACAATTAGTGTCCTGTTCATGATTCATGAGAACCTTACATCAACAATTAGCTAGCTATAAAGATTAATAAAATATTAATGACAAACACATAAAATCAAATTACAAACAATTTAGTACATGTAATACATATGAACAGTTTTTGGATCTGAATAGACCACTTATGATAATATCCATTCAAGACTGCAATGAGATCATTTACAAACTCAATATAATTATGGGTAGATAACCAATGTGAATACTCACTAGTTAGTGAGTTACTCCCCAATAAATTTTCTAACAAATCAATTTGGTGTCTTTATTGATGGAAATACTTGCAGACGTGAATGTTCTTATCTACATGTGGAGACAATGATAACAACGATAAACTTGAATGGTTTCATGTTGGATAAGAATCCTAAATGTCTGTATCCCTTAACTACCCTAATGGATATGTATGTGACCTCAGACATGGGCTACTAGGATCTATGACATAATGAATTATTTATTTCGAAGAAATGAATTCCTAAAAGGAATAATTTGGGATATTGATAAAGATCAAATGATAGACATTCTTTAATCATTATATGAATATATATATAAATATTGAATGTATTAATGGGAGACAATTGGCCTCTTTTAGATGTTTGATGGACCTTATTATAAGGGGGCTCAAGGAAAATGTAACTCTATCTATTTTGCAAAGGAACCAGGAGAACTGCAAACTGCGACTTTGTATCCCACAGTCACTTGTATGACAAAATGAAAAGCAAATGCATTATGGCACATGAATAGTTGCTGACCAAGGGTACCTATTGTGTATATGTGTGACTATATTGAAAAAGAAATTGCATGATGAAAAATCAAGAATAAAAATATATAAATAAAAGTGTTTGTGAAAAAATATGTGAATGATAGAATGAAATGAATGTTTGATGGATTGTGATCCAAATGTTTAAAATCTTCAATGTGCTTTATTAATATTTAATTTAATTTTAATTAAATAATATAAGTATTATGGTGTGTGAATCTAAATATATATCAAATATACGTGCTAATTATTCCATTTCCAGTGATTTACTAATTCTTGTTTGTCCAACTAATTATTGTTGGAATATAATTCTAATGTGAATGTGAATTAAATATGTGACTTTAATGTGTATATTAATAATATTAATATGTGGAACTGAACAGATCAAAAAGGACACTCTCCGAGACAGATGTGGAGGGAACATGATGGACATGTTCAAACCCAGACCTCCTCTTCAATGTCTTATGGGAAGCGACCCTCAGATGACTGTACTTACATCTATGCAGTCATTTAACCCGGATGGACTTAGTGTATTTAAAACATAAATCCAGTATGTTTCACGAAGGTTTAGGCTTTTATGTCTGTCGCCACTCAATAAGGTTGATTTTATATGTTCTATTCCCAGTATTCTAAGTGTTGCTGGGTCTTTATTGTGTTTTAATTGGTAGTGACATGACAGACTATGAGTTTGAAGCCCATGGATTATGTTTCTACGATGTTCTAAGAACCTAGTACTCAGGGCTCTTGCTGTCCGGCCAATATATTGTAGCCCACATGGGCATATAATGGCATAAACCACAAAACTGGTTAGGCAATCGATATGACCCAGAATGGAATGAGTGGATCCATTTGAAGCAGAGACAATAGAATCTGATGTTTCTAAATGCTTGCAAGTAATACATCTACTGCGTTTACACTGGAAATTTCCATTCAATTGATTTTTATTTTCACAGGTAACTAGTGTGTTTTTTAGTCTGCTTGGTGCTAGAATGGATTTGATGTTCCTTGCTTTTTTGAAAACCACTGGTGTCCTAGTAGGTAATTTATGTCCAATTATTGGATCATTTCGCAGTATGTTCCAATGGGAATTTAATATGGATTTTATTTTAGAAAATTAGTTATTATATTGAGTTATGAATGATGGTACCTCAAATTTATTTTCTATTTTACTTGTCACTTTCTGATTGTTATCAAATTTTGATTTGCTTTTATGTAGTAGATCAACTCTATCTAGTGTCCCTACTTGTTTAAATGTGTCAATGATAATGTTCTTATCATATCCTTTATTAATGAATTTGTTGACTAAAACATCCCCCTGGGTCAGATAGTCAGAGTCCAGAGAACAATTTCTCCGGACCCTTAAAAACTGACCACGGGGGATGTTTTCAAGCCATTTACCATAGTGGTTACTGTTATTATGAATATATCCATTGGCGGACACTTTCTTGAAAAATGTTTTTGTGATAATATTGTTCTCATTGTCTACACTGAGTTCTAAATCAAGAAAAGTAATGATGGACTTGTTGATCTCGGATGTGAACCTCAACCCCATTGTATTGTTATTAAATGTGGAAAGAATGTATATACACAGTGTTCGACAATCCTATACATTTACACGCCCGGGGCCGGTGGATTTAACCCCCGGGCGAGTAACTATTGGCCCAAGCAGCACACGTGTTTTGTTTTTTTAAATTTTCCCTGCTCGCGCTAAATTTCCCTGCTCGCGCTGGCTTAAAAAAAAAAAAAACTCCTGCTACCTGACTGCTGATTGGCGCGCGCTCCAGGCTTTGTGGGCGCGCGGCCAGGCTCTATATGAGCCAGCCCCCAACGAGCAGCCATTCTTTTCCCCATGGAGGATGGAGGACACAGTAAGTATTATCTGTGCCTTCCCCCACCTCCCTCCCTGGCG